>NW_025211571.1:21915-23872 GCF_004010195.1 Chiloscyllium plagiosum
GAGGGAGACACAGAGCGAGAGAGAGCGAGCGAGAGGGCGAGGTTGGGTGGCACACAGAGTGACACGAGGGGAGGATGGGACATGTGAGAGAGGCAAAGGGGAGGAGTGGGTACAGTGAGAGTGTGAGGGGAACAGTGGGTGCAGGGAGTGGGTGAGAACAGAGACTGGATGGATAAAGACAGGAAGACGACAGACATGGGAGAAAGGAAAGAGGTGATAGAAGGGGTGCAAGAGAGGGAGGTTAAGAGGCAGGACAGGGAACATTGACGGGCAAGGGTGCTCAGAGTGAGGCGAAAATTAAGAAAATGAAGAAACAGAACTAGAATCAAAGTGATTGGGTATTATTGTATTTTAAAATAAGGTTATTATAGTTCATTAACTCTGATTACCCTTCAGTAATAAACTTCTTGTGTTTCAACGTACAGAACGTCAATGTTCATAGATTCTCACAGTTCAAAGAAACCATCACATCACAAAAGCCTTATTGAACAAATCTGGCACAATACGTACTTCCTTTTGTAATATTGAGCCAAACTCCAAAGGTCAGCAGACAAGACTTTATATTAAAAACCTTGTCCAGACTGGGCATCAATTCAACTTAAGATCACCTGCAACTGCTTTGTTTATAATAAAAACAGTACTATGCTGTCCAATCTTGAAATTCACGTTGAACATGAATTCTGATAAACCATTTTCAGTACACCTTTTTCCAAGAACCATTTTTTCCTTCTTGTGTTAAAACATTGAGTCATCCTGGCATTTAAATTCACAGACAACAACAGCAATCCTGTGTTAATATCCAAACAGCTGTTCTTCACACCCAAATGCTCTTTACTTGCATCCAGACCTCCATTACCCACAAACTGCAAAACGACAACTATCGGTTAGCCCGACTGACACATCATGCACCATCACTCCTGGTGTCTCATTAACCAATTTGAAATTGCCATTCACAAGTGTCTAAGTTCTGCGAGGATTTGCTTTCTCAAAATGCAGCACCTCACATTTATCTGAATTAAACTCCATCCGCCACTCCTCAGCCCATCAAATCAAGATCCCATTGTAATCTGAGTTAACCTTCTTCACTGTGCACTATACCTCCAATTTTGGTGTCATCTGCAAATTTATTAACTATACCTCCTTTGTTCACATCAAAATCATTTATATAAATGATGAAAAGTAGTGGACCCAGCACTGATCCTTGTGGTACTCCAGTGGTCACAGGCCTCCAGTCTCAAAAATAACCCTCCACCACCACCCTCTGCCTTCTACCTTTCAGCCAGTTCTTTATCCAAATATTGAGTTCTCCCTGCATTCCATGAGATCTAACCTTGCTAAATCAGTCTCCCATGGGAAATCTTGTCTAATTCCTTACTAAAGTCCATATAGACCACGTCAACCGCACTGCCCTCATCAATCTTCTTTGTTACTTCTTCAAAAAACTGAATCAAGTTTGTGAAACATGATTTCCCACACACAAAGACACTTTGACTATCCCTAATCAGTCCTTGTCTTTCCAAATACATGTACATCCTATGCCTCATGATTCCCTCCAACAATTTCCCCACCACTATCAGGCCCACTGGTCTATAGTTCTCTGGCTTGTCCTTACCACCTTAGCCAACCTCCACTCTTCTGGCACCTCACCTGTGACTATCAATGATACAAATATCTCAGCAAGGGGCCAGCAATCACTTCCCGAGCTTCCCACAGAGTTCTAGGGTACACGTGATCAGGTCCTGGGGATTTATCCACTTTGTGTTTGAAGACATCCAGCACTTCCTCTTCTGTAATATGGACATTTTTCAAAACATTGCCATCTATTTCCCTCCATTCTATATCTTTTGTGTCCTTTTCCACACAATACACACTAATGCAAAATACTTGCTTCGCATCTCCCCTATCTCCGGTGAGGGGGGGTGGAGAGTGTGAGAGTGTGAGAGAGAGAGTGTGAGAG
>NW_025211572.1:0-3693 GCF_004010195.1 Chiloscyllium plagiosum
AGCTTGTACATTCTGGTGCAGCTTTCTAGTCTCTACAGTGCTCTCTGTTACGATTCCCACAAAATTCACTGGCTTATCCTGTTTTCCTACATCTGGCTTCTTAGTGCTTTTCCTAACCAGCTAATACTGATCCCATGTGGCCTACTTTATGGAAAACACCAGAGCTTTTTCACTTGTCTTTCCCCTTCAAGGGTTTCCTTTTTACCCTGTGTTAAATTATCCTTATGATCTTCACAGAGATCTAATTTTTACTTTCCATGTGAGAATTTCTCTTATCCACAATTATTATCCCTCGTGGATTGAAATTGATTTTGATTTATTGATCAACTCAATCATCAACCATTTCTGATGCCAGTCTTACTGTTTTAACTGTCTGCTCTTATATGTGAGTTGTCATTACATCAGGAAGTAAATTTTTGAACTCCTGTCTAAGTGCCAATTACCAAAGTTCAAACTCCCTCTTTCTTTCTTCCTTTCCTCTCTCTCCTTTTCTCTCTTCTCCCTCTCTTCTGCTTTTAATCGTAATTAAACTGTTTTGTTTCTGTTGCCCTTTCCTTGACTTTTGTCTCTAACTCGAGTTGTTTCATTATCAATTGAATGTTAGCCATCTCTAAAGATTCTGATGGTATTTCCAGCAAATTTAAATGGTGAGCTATGACTGTAATTATCCCCCTTTTCCTCATGGAAGGAGGCAGTTGACCTCCAGCTTGTCTGCTAATTCCAGCAGCAAAAAAACTGAAGCCACCTCTTCCACTCCAGAAAACTCTTGATGACTCAAAGAGCCATTGCTATCCCAAACACTGTTTCCTGATGAAGGGCTGATGCCCAAAACATTGATTCTCCTACTCCTCAGATACTGCCTGATACGCTGTGCTTTTCCAGCACCACCCTCATCTCTGATCTCCAGCATCTGCCGTCCTCAATTTCTCCAAGTGCTGTTTAAACCAATGGAATTCAACACCTGGAACAAAAGACGCTTAGACTTATCACTTGCTGCCTTCCAGTCCAACAAATCAAATCCCAAATCAGAACTAGAGAATAAATTCTGCAAACAGCCCCAATCTGTTATGGAAAAAGCCAGACACCCTCCAAACATTTCGTAGAAAGTAACCCAGACCCTAACTTTGCTAATTGTTTTAAGTGGGTGTAACGAAGATATTCCAGGAGGGATGCAGCTGGCCAAACCAGTAGTTTTAAACAAAACAGTTTGATTTACACATTTACCGAATGATACACAAACAAAGAGAACAGAATACTAAATAACCTAAAAATTCAAAAATCCCAACACGCTATACCAACTTAATGATGATGTTCCCAACATTTACAACAATCCCCATAAATACCCCTTGGCACAAAAGGTAAAGTCAAACAAAGGGTCTTACAGGAGAGATGTCAGAGAGAGAGAGAGTACCATCATGGACCTACTTCTTTGGGTTCAGCAACCTTTTCAATTGCCAGACTGCTTTCAGTCAATAGCCAGACAGCCAGAAACCAAATCAAGCCAGAGAAAAGCTGACCTGGGAAAACTGGGCCACTCCCCTTTCATTGTATAAGTGTTCTTCTTAAAAATGTGGAAGCCTTTTGACTGAGGCATTACCTGTTAGCTAAATTCAAAATGGCCCTAAAACCCATCAACTCCGACTTTTCGGAACCTGTGTCTTTCACAAGCTTTGTTTAAGGAGCAGCAGCATCACAGCAGACTGCTCCAAGAAGTAATACCCTGAGGGATACAGGATAATGTATTGAATTGGATCCAAAGTTGGCTCAATCACAGGAAAGAAAGGATAATGGTCAATAGTGGCCCTTGTGAATGGAAAGCCGTTACAAGTGGTGCTCTGCATAGCTCAGTGTTGGGCCCTCTACTGTTTGTTTTATCCATTAATGATTTGGAGTTGCGTATGTTGGGCAAATTTGTGAAATTTGCAGGTGACACAAAAATTGGCCATGTAGTGGATAGTGTGGAGGATAGCTATAAGCTCCAAAACTATACAGACGGTTTGGTGGAGTGGGCAAGAACATGGCAGATGGAGTTGAGCTCTGATAAGTGTCAGGGAATGTATTTTGGGAAGTCAGACGGTAAATGGGAATCGACAATAAATGGGAATATACTGAGGGGGACAGGTGAAGTGAGAGATCTTAGTGTGCAAATGCTCATGTCCCTAAAGATAGAAGGGGCTGTAAAGAAGGCACATGGAATGCTCTCCTTCATTGGCAGAGGGTTGAATACAAAAATAAGGAAATTACAATGAAACTTTGTGAGGCACTGGTGGCTCCAACAGGAATATTGTGTGCAGTCGGGTCACCACATTACAGGAAGGACGTCATTGCTGTGGAGAGCGTGCAGAGGAGGTTTACGATCAGGAGAGATTGGGGTTGTATTCCTTGGAACAGGGGTGTCATGATTAAGGAATACAGGGCAACACTCATACCCGCGGGTCCAGTTATCGCGGTTTCAAGTACCCATGGTTTACAGTGGCCTGAGCATATAAAAGGGAATGTTCCAGAACCAGGGACCAGGAGAATGCCGGAAGGTATATTTCCCATTTAAATTAATGGTTTTGCATCTATCTGCGGTTTTGCGTTTCCGCTGTAGGTTGTCTGGAACATATACCCCATGGGTACTGGGGTCTACAGTACTAAATAGTGAGCTACCTGATGAAAGTGTGCACTTCCATATAAACCTGTTGAACTATAACCTGGTGTTGTGTGATTTTTAACTAACTGGAGAGAGGGAGACATTAGAGAGGAGGAACCTGTTTCCTTTAGCAGAGAGTTCAAAAACCAGGGATCACGGATTCAAGTTAAGTGGCTGTAGGATTAGAATGTATGAAGAAAAATTTTTTTTATGCAGAGAGTGGTGGGTATTTGGAATTCGTTGCTTGATTTGCTGGTGCAGGCAGAGACCTTACATATTTTTAAACAAAAATTCCCTGGAACTGAGCCTCAAGTGTTGTAAACTGCAAGATTACAGGCAGTGCCAGGATGGTGGGATGAGAAAGGGCATGTAGGCATGGACAAGATGGGCTGAATACCCCACACCCACCCCAAAGCTGTATTATTTTTATAATTCTCCAGTTATCAATGAGACCAGACCAGTCAATGCTGTGTGAATATGTAAATATATTTACCATATACCGAAAGTTACAGTTTCATAACTACACCCACACATTCACCAAACAGGAACTGACAGGCAGAGATCAATAACTAAACTCACATATCCACATACCCACTTGCATCAGGTGGCCCCATTCATGGAGCTGTATGGGTATTGTTTAGTTTCTGAATCTCATTCAACTGGTATTAGAATTTTAAGAAAAAATGGACAAGGAGCAGCTCAGCAGGAGTGGAATCAGACCCGTGATTCTGTTTAAATTGCTGGCTTTAAACAAAAAAATCCTAGTGATGATTAACTGAATGTTACATTGATGTTGCCAGTCACAATTGATGTCGATTTACAGGAGGTATCTCTTCTGTCTTCCTCCAGGCAAGTACTCAAAGGACCAAGACAATGTAATATTCCCTCGGTACAGAGCCAAGTGTGACCAGCTGCTTCGAACAAACTGCAGGTATGTTATTGCCGTTAAGCGAAGAACATCCTTTCAATAGACAGTAGGTGCAGGAGTAGGCCAATCTGCCCTTCGAGCCAGCACCACCATTCATTATGATCATGGCTGATCATCCTCAATCAGTATC
>NW_025211572.1:5493-9477 GCF_004010195.1 Chiloscyllium plagiosum
CCCTGTAATAAATTCACCCGTTTCTGTGTTCATGGGCCCAATTTTAGTCTTAACCATTTGTTTTCTTTTCACATACCTAAAAAAGCCTTTACTATTCTCCTTTATATTTTTGGCCAGTTTACCTTCATACCTTATTTTTTTCTTTGCGTATTATCTTTTTAGTTATACTCTATTGTTCTTTAAAAGCTTCCCAGTCCTCCGATTTCCCACTCATCTTTGCTATGTTATACTTTTTCCCTTTTGTCTTTATATGGTCCTTAATTTCCCTCGTCAGCCACAGCCAGCCCTGCCTCCACTTAGGATCTTCTTTTTTGGAATGAACTGATCCTGCATCTTCTGCATTATACCCAGAAATGCCTGCCATTATTGTTCCACTGCCATCCCTGCTCGGGTATTGCACCATTGAACTGTGGCCAGCTCCTCCCTCATAGCTCCATAGTTCCCCTTAATCAACTGAAATATTGTCACTATCGATTCTCCCCCCTCCCTTTCAAATTGCAGATTAAAGCTTATTGTATTGTGGTCACTACCTCCAAATGGTTTCTTTACTTTAAGGCCCCTGATCAAATCCGGTTCATTGCACAACACCAGATCCAGAATTGCTTTCTCCCTGCTGGGCTCCAGCACAAGTTGTTCTAAGAATCCATCTCGGAGGCACTCCACAAATCCCCTTTCTTGGGGTCCAGTACCATCCTGATTCTCCCAGTCGACCTGCATGTTGAAATCCCCCATAACAACTGTAGTAATATACAACACCAGATCCAGAATTGCTTTCTCCCTGCTGGGCTCCAGCACAAGTTGTTCTAAGAATCCATCTCGGAGGCACTCCACAAATCCCCTTTCTTGGGGTCCAGTACCATCCTGATTCTCCCAGTCGACCTGCATGTTGAAATCCCCCATAACAACTGTAGTAATATCTTTGCGACAAGCTAATTTCAGCTCCTTATTCAACTTACACACTACATCCAGGCTACTGTTTGGGGGCCTGTAGATAACGCCCATTAAGGTCTTTTTAACCTTAGAATTTCTCAGCTCTATCCATACTGACTCTGCATCCCCTGATTCTTGGACCCCCGCACAAGGGACTGAATATCATTCCTTACCAACAGGTCCATCCCACCCCCTCTGCCAGTCAGTCTCTCCTTACGATAGCACGTATAGCCTTGAATATTCATTTTTCAGGCCATGTCCACTTGAAATCATGCCTCAGTTATCCCCACAACATCGTAACTGCCAATTTCCAAATGAGCCTCAAGCTCATCCACCTTATTTCTAATGCTTCGTGCATTCATATATAATATTTTTAATTTGTTACGCCCCTCACCCTTCCTATCAATCCCTATTTTACTTGACCTTACGGCATGATCCTTTTTTGAGTTTTCTGCTCCATTGATTCTATTGTCTTTCTTGACTTCTCTTGTTCTAACTTTCCCTTTACCTTCCTTCTTAAACTTCCAGTTTGTCCCCTCCCCCCTGCTATTTAGTTTAAATGCAGCTGTGTTGCAGTGGCAAACCTACCTACCAGAATGTCGGTCCCCCACCTATTAAGGTGCAACCCGTACCTCTTGTATAATTTATCCTTACTGCTAAACATACCCCAGTGATCCAAGAATTTAAATCCTTGCTTCCTGCACCAGTTCCCTAGCCACACATTCAAGTCCATTATCTCCCTGTTCCTGTCCTCTCCAACCTGAGGAACTGGAAGCAAACCGGAGATAACCACCCTTTTCAGCCTTCTTCCCAGTTCTCCGAAGTCCCGCTGTAGAATGTCTCTCCTCTTCTTTCCACAGTCACAGAGTGGATTGAGTCAGGTTCATATTGAGCTCCATTTACAGGGAGATATGTTCAAACCAAGAGTCAAACACCACCAAGGAAATAGAAGTTTATATTTTTTAATCTATATTCTCAATGCATGCTACCCAGTTCCAATCAATTTGAGTGAATCCTCATCCGAAACATACATTGCATTAAATCTGAACATAGAACAGTACAGCACAGGAATGGGTCCTTCAGCCCACGATGTTGTGTCGAACATGGCGCCGAATGAAATTTAATCCCTTCTGCCTGCCCATGGTCCATATCCCTCTATTTCTTGCATAATAATTTGCTTATTTTAAAGTCCCTTCAATACCTGTATCTTATCTACCTCCATCATCACCCCTGGCAGTGCGTTCCACTCCTACCACTCTCTACTTTAAATAAAAACTGCACCTTAGGTCTCCTTTGAACTTTCCCCTTATATGCATGCCTCTTAGTTTTAGACATTTCAACTCTTGGAAAAAGATTCTAACCATCAGCTTTAACCATGCATATTATAATTTTATAGACTTCGGGATATAGGTTTGCTCGCTGAGCTGGAAGGTTTGTTTTCAGACATTTTGTCACCAGACTAGGTAACATCATCAGTGAGCCTCAGGTTGAAGCACTGGTGGTATTTATGTGTTTAGGTTTCCTTGGGTTGGTGATGTAATTTTCTGTGGTGATGTCATTTAGTGTTCATTTTCTCTGGGGTTGTAAATGGAATTCAAGTCAATGTGTTTGTTTTTAGATTTCCATTTGGAATACCATGCTTCTCGGCATTCTTGTGCATGTCTCTGTTTGGCCTTTCCTCGGATGGATGTGTTGTCCCAGTCGAACTGGTGTCCTTCCTCATCTGTATGTAGGGATACTAGTGAGAGTGGGTCATGTCTTTTTGTGGCGAGTTGATGTTAATGTATCTCAGTGGCTAGTTTTCTTCCTATTTGTCCAATGTAGTGGACTCATAAATAGAAAATGGGCCAGACCACCAGTGCTTCATCCGGAGGGTGACATCTCAACTCAGACAATGTATTAAAGGTGTGAAGTTAGAGTCTGTCTGTATCCCAATCTTGAGTCAGACTGGTTCTACTGCCAAAGTAGGAATATATAAAATATTACATGGATTGACTGCCTGCAGATTGTGCTCTTTTTGAGCAAAATAGAATGTATCCGCAAATATAATTCTGCAACTGCAAATTCACCCCAGAGACTTGCATGTGTGTGCACATGTGTAAGAGAGAGAAAGAGAGCAAGAGCAGTGTATATGCTTGGTAAAGTGTGTGTATGAGTATGATAGAGTTTAAGCCTATCAGAGGGTGTGTGCATGGGTGTGTGTGTGGGAGGTGCGTGTGTGTGGGAGGTGCATGTATGTGTGTATGAGGGAAAGCGTGTGGATGAGAGAGCGTCTGCATGAGTGTGTCTGTGAGTGTGTAATGTGACAGGAACCCAAGGTCCCGATTGAGGTTGTTCTCACAGGTTCTGAAGTTTAGTCAGGATACTTTTAACGTGACAATCGAGGTGAACAAATAGACGATGCTGTTCATTTGTAGTAATATGTGAGGTAGATAGTGGGCACATTGAAGGAAACATTTCAGCTATCAGTAACTCAGAAGGACAGAATTATTCTTTTGTCACAATACTCTAAGTATGGCCCAAGAAAAGTCAATCAATAAGGCAAGCACGCCATATGCCGCCTTCTAGTTACCACCCTATTTACTTGCATGGCCACTTTCAGAGAGCTATAGACTTGAACCCCAATGTTGTTCAGAGTCCAGCATTAATTGTATACCTTTCCTTCATAATTGATCTCCCAAAGTCCAGCATCTTACACCTTACTGAATTAAACTCAATCTGTCATTTCTCCACCCATATCTGTAAGTGATCTATATCCTGCTGTATCCTTTGACATACTTCTACACTCCCCACAAGTTCACCAATCTTTATACTGTCTGGATTTAGTAACGATAATTTTAATGTTACAATCAAGGTGAACAAATAGCTGATGCAATTACTTTGAGCAACCATATGTAAAGTACATATTGAGTCCAAATTGAATTGAAGGATACATTTCAGCTATCAGTAATTGTGAAGGACAATTAATCTTTTGTCACTTACATAGACACAGCAATCAAATAATATGAATTCCAAATGCACATCTGTGTCAAAGCCTTACATAGAATGATTAAT
>NW_025211572.1:9764-18794 GCF_004010195.1 Chiloscyllium plagiosum
AAAAAAAGCCAAAATTGATAGGCTTGTAGAATTGCGCATTTTATTTTCAAGCAGAGTTGAATAGTGTTGATTATTCCATAAATTGAATTTGACAGTTTACATATTCTGCACTGCACGACAAAAAAATAATACAAGTCCTTTTCCTTTCGTCCTCCCTAATATAGAGCAACATAAGACTACTGCTAATGGTGCATCATCACACTACAGAGCAGGGTAATGTTCTGTCTACATTAGAAAATAGAAGTGAATTAGCCAATTGTCTTTTCTGTACAAGGTCAGTCAGCTCCAATGCAGTTGAATTGTTCGTTTGTCACTTAGTTGCAAATGGATTCAGTTTACACTGATTATTACTTCACCAGTATTCATAAAAGAACATCACAATGCACTGAAACAAAAACGGATGACTTTCTGAGACGAACATTTTATATCATTACTCTCTATTAGATTCCACACTATCCAAGATACAAAAGGTCCCTTGTGTTTCCTACCTTGACTCTGAAGAACAGCACACAATCCTTTCTGTTGCAGTGTGTTACACTTTCACTTGCACGTGATTCCTACAGGCACTAACAATTAAAGAACTTCGGCTGTTTCCCATTCACTACAGGAGAAATGACCTGAGAGACAGACTGGCAGCACAAGAGCAAACTCACTCTCACTCAGTCACTGGATGCTGAAGGGAAAAGAATAAAATTTGGCCTCAATTATTTCCAGATTTGAATTGACTCTCAACATCATTTATCACAGCTGAGGATAGACAGTGCCCAGCAGCGCCTGATAAAGTCTACTATACATGCAATCACACACAATGTAAAAATAAACAGACTGAAATGCAACACAATTAAGCATCATCGAAAAGAGTTTATTTACAGAGTTTGTGCTACATTCAGACAAAACCACAACTGAACATAGGTGAATGAGATCCAATAAATCTCCAATGACCCCTCTCCAGAGCTTGAGGATCGTTCCTTAAATAAGTTGCCCAGAACTGAACACAAATGTGATCTGACCAATCAAGGACTACAGTTATTAAAAGTCAGATGTCTGCAGAACTGATGTCAAATTGTCCTTGCCCTATCGACACTGACAATGTGTGGATGAAGTTCACATTCCCAACAATTACTGCAGAACTGATGCATCAGAGAATGTCCCAGTACAGGCACAATGGGCTGAATGGTCTGTTTCTGTGCTGTACCACATCAGTAATTCTGATTTTGGTGAGAAAGGAGATGACATGCTGTTGTGTTGCATATTGGTATAAAAAATATAATTCACTTATTGACATGTGCATTCACATATTGACATAGGAGAAAATGACAAATACAGATTAATATCAACATTCTCAAATCACAGCAGAGACAGACCAATAAATACACTCTCATTCACATCGGCAATGGGCAAATACAGGTCAACATTGACAGTCTCAATTCACAGAGCAGGAACAGACTGGTAAATACATTCACATCGGGGAAACGGACAGGTAGAATTGATACTTATGTGCACATAGAAGAAACTGACACGTACACATTGATAACTACATGGTTCTATAAATGATTCAGAGTTGGGTGTTGAGGACATAATCTGTAAATTCGCAGTTGACACTAACCCAGGGAAAGAAGTGAATTGTGAGGATGATGCTGAGTGACTTCACAGGGCAATTGACAAGTTGGCCAAATGGGCAGGAATCTGGCAGATGAATAGCCACGCAGACAAATGTAATGAAATGCATTTTGCTAATAGAAACACACGGCAACAGTGCAGGGTCACTAGTACATCTTTGAGGGGAGCACTGGAGCCAAGGGACCTCCGAATTCACGTGTGCCATTCTCTGAAGGTGGCCAGGCAAGCCGAAACCATTGTGAAGAAGGTTTATAGGATCCTTGCGGTTATAAATAAAGGCATTGAGAATAAAACTGAGGAAGTAATGCTATACCTCGACAAATCATTGGTCAGACCACATTTGTGTTCAGTTCTATTTAAGGAAGGATCTTCAAGCTCTGGAGAGGGTCCATTGGAGATTTACTAGAATGACAGCAGGAATGAAGGATTTTACATACAAGGAAGGATTAGTGACACCAGGCTGCTTCTCCTTGGAACAGAGAAGATTAAGAGGGGGAATTTATGGAGGTATTCAAAACTATGAAGAATTTTGACTGGAAAAAGGAATATTTTGTTACCATTACGTGGTATGTTAGTAACTAAGGGTCACAATTTCAACACCATCAGCAAGACAACTCGGTGTGAGATGAAGAGAAATGTCTTTACTCAGAGTTGTTAGGATTTGGATTGTGCAACCTGGGATAGTGATGGAGGTAAATTCCAAATGAGGTATGAAAATAAAGCTGGATATGTATTTTAAGTAATGAAGTTGGAGGGCAATGAAGATAGGGCTGGTGAATGATCCTGTCTTGAATTATTTCCAGCTCAGCATAATTTAAATAAATGATGCGCAGAGTACATTCAATTCATTGTCTAGTCTGCCTCGACCCATTCACCAGGAAGTCAAATGGATGCTCAAGTTGGGAAAGGACACCATAAAATCTCAAATCTCTGCCATCAACAGATCATTGTACAGCTGTATAAATTGACCCACCGAGAGTTCTGGGAGAGACCATATTTCAGATGATTTCTCAAAACAAGCCCATCTTTCGAACTGATGTCTTGCTGAGTGAATTGAGACAAAGTTTAGCCAAGTCGCAGAAACGTGGCAGTGATACACCTTCTCTTCCTTGTCCTCCTTATTTGCTGAAAGATAGATTTGCTGTTGATCGATTTGTGAAAGTTCACAGGCTTTCTTCTGCACTGTCTCACAATGTCCATGGAAGGCTAACATAAACATTTCCCTTTTTGTCTTGAACTGATTTCTCATCCCCTCCTGTATCTGTGTGCCTCAGGATGGCTTATATGATGCAGGGTGGTTACTGTTCTGCTTGGTCAGCCTGAAAACAGATCAGCAAGATATGTAGTGGGAGCAGGACCAAAATTGGTGGCATTTTGGACAGAGGAGAACGTTATCTAAGAGGACAATGGAAGTTTGATCAACTGGGCCAGTGGATTAGGGAATGGCAGATGAAGTTTAATTTAGATAAATACGAGGTGTTGCATTTTGGTAAGGCAAACCAGGGCAGGACCTATACTGTTATTAGTACAGGTCTGGGGAGTGTTTCCGAACAAACAGACCTAGGGGTGCAGGAAGACAGTTCCTGAAATGTGGCATTGCAGCGAGACACTGTGGTGAAGGCGGCATTTGGCATGCTTCCCTTCACTGGTCAGAGCATTGACGACAGGAGTTGAGATCAGAATAAACTGCCCAACACCATTGAGCTCAACATTGATGTCCCCAGAATCCATACAGTGTGGAAAGAGACCATTCAGTCTGTCCCAAACCAGTGAAGAGGATCCCACCCAGACCCCAACCCTGCATTAACCATGGCCAATCCCCCAAACCTGCACATCATAGAATCCGACAGCATGGAAGTAGGCCTTTCAGTCCATCAGGTCCACATACTGACCCTCTGAATAGCATCCAACCCCGGCCCAACACCCTCTCTAATCCCTGTAACCCTGCATTTCCCATGGCTAATCCTCCTAGCCTGCATAACTCTCTCACTATGGGCAACTTAGTACAACTCATCCATCTAAACTCCACATCTTTGGACTGTCTGGGGGGCAACTGGAGCACCCGTAGAAAACCCATGCAGAGAAGGGGAGAATGTGCAAACTCCCAATACTTACCCGAGGCTGGAATTATTCCTGGGTCCCTGGACCTGTGAGGCAGCAATGCTAACAACTGAGCTACTGCGCCACCCAATGTTTTTGCCACTGGCCATGTAGTGGTTGGTTTGCTCAGTTGATTCTGTAGTTGGCTTACAATGTATCGTCACGCTGACAGCATGCGGTTCAATTGCTGCTCTGGTTGAGATTGCTGTGAGTGATCATTTCCTGTGCCTAAGATGTGGTGACCCTCAGGTTAAGCCATAAGACAGTTGTTGTTTTTTCTCTCTTTTTCTCCCCCACACCTCTCTCCCCATCTCTCTAATGAGACAATGGTGAACATACATTAACCTTCTGCTAAAAATATAACTTTGCTGATTAAAAATTAATTGCCCTCTTTTTAACTGCTGTTTCCTTCCTGCTGCACCATGAGAGTGACCTGTAAATGAAAGAAAAGACATTTTACCAATGGTATGTATAGAACATAGAAAAGTACAGCACAGAACAGGCCCTTTGGCCCATGATGTTGTGTCGAGATTTAAAAATGTAAAATATAGTAACTTACTATAGTAAATATACGCATCCCTGAACTCACTGCTATCCATGTGCATGTCCAGCAGTCAATTAAATATCCCTAATGACTCTGCTTCCACCACCACAGCTGGCAACGCATTCCATGCATTCACAACTCTCTGCGTAAAGAGCCTACCTCTGACGTCTCCTTTATACCTTCCTCCTAATATCTTCAAACTATGACTTCTCATACCCCCAGTTAATTCTTCCCCTAGGGAAAAGTCTCTGGCTATTGACTCTATCTGTTCCTCTCAATATTTTGTACACCTCGATCAGGTCTCCTCTCTTCCTCCTTCTCTCCAGAGAGAAAAGTCCAAGCTTATTTAACCTTCCTTCATAAGGCAAGTGGTGCAGTCCAGGCAGCATCCTGGTAAACCTTCTTTGTACCCTCTCCAAAGCCTCTGTATCTTTCCGATAGTAGGGTGACCAGAACTGGACACAATATTTCAAGTGTGGTCTCACCAGGGACTTGTGGAGCTGCAGCAAAACCTCGCATCTCTTAAACTCGATCCCTCTGTTAATGAAAGCCAAACCACCATATGCTTTCTTGACAACCCTATCCATTGGGTGACAACTTTGAAGGATCGATACACTTGCACACCCAGATCCCTCTGTTCCTCCACACTGCCAAGAATCCTGTCTTTAATCCTATATTCAGCATTCAATTTGATCTTCCAAAATGCATCACTTTGCATTTATCTACGTTGAACTCCATCTGCCATTTCTCAGCCCAGCTCTGCATTCCTATCTATGTCGCGCTGCAGCCTGCAGTAGCCCTTTATACTATCGACGACACCTCCAACCTTTGTGTCATCTACAAATTTACTAACCCATCCCTCAACTTCCTGACTTTATGAGTGAGCCTACCATGGGGAACCCTATCAAATGCCTTGCTGAAGTCCACATACACCACATCCACTGCTCGACCGTTGTCGACTTGTCTTGATACCTCCTCAAAGAAATTAATAAGATTTGTGATGCATGACCTGCCCCTCACAAAGCCATACTGACTGCCTTTAATCACACTATGCTTTGCCAAATAGTCATAAATGCTATCCCTCAGAATTCTTTCCACAACTTTGCTGACCACAGACGTAAGACTGACTGGTCTGTAATTGCCAGCGATTTCCCTATTACCCTTCTTGAAAAAAGGAACAACATTCGCCTCCTTCCAATCCTCCGGTACGACTCCCGTGGAGAGTGAAGAGGCAAATATCCTCGCCAGCAGCTTAGCAACCTCCTTTCTCGCTTCCAAGAGCAGCCTAGGGGAAATCTGGACTGGCCCTGGAGACTTATCAATCTTAATGTTTTCCAAAATTTCTAGCATATCAACTTCATCAATCTTGATTGGGTCAAGACTGTGTCCCAGCTCCTAAGTTTTCATTTACAACAAGTTCCCTTTCCTTGGTGAAAACCAAAGCAAAAAACTCATTTAGGGTTTCCCCTATCTGCACAAGTTCCCTTCGCTATCCCTGATCGGCCCACCTTCTCCCTGTTCATTCTCTTATTCATCACGTATGAGTAAAATGCCTTTGGGTTCTCCCTAATCCTTCTTGCCAAACCTTTTTCGTGCCCCCTCCTGGCTCTCCTCAGTCCATTTATGAGCTCCTTTCTAGCAAGCCTGTAATCCTCTAAAGCTGTGCTAGATCCTTGCTTCCCCCACCTTACTTAAGCTGTCTTCTTCCTTTTGACAAGAAGTTCCTCTGTTCTCATCATCTCAGGTACCTTAATCATCCTCCTTCTTACCAGTCTCAGAGGAACAAATTTGTGCATCATAGAATCATAGAGATGTAAAGTATGGAAACAGACCCTTCGGTCCAACCTGTCCATGCCGACCAGATTCCCAACCAAATCTAGTCCCACCTGCCAGCACACGGCCCATATCCCTCCAAACCCGTCCTATTCATATACCCATCCAACTGCCTCTTAAATGTTGCAATTGTACCAGCCTCCACCACTTCCTCTGGCAGCTCACTCCATAGACGAACCACCTTCTGCGTGAAAAAGTTGTCCCTTAGGACTCTTTTTCATATCTTTCCCCTCTCAAACTAAACCTATGCCCTCTAGTTCTGGACTTCCTGACCCCATCACTCGCAACAACTGCTCCTTCAATAGTACCCACATGTCTGCTGTGCCCTTTCTGTGGAAGAATTGCTCCCAATCTGTACTTCCCAACTCCTGTCTGATAGCGTCATAATTTCCTTTTCCCCAGTTAAATATCTTCCCTCGGTAACTACTCCTTTCACTCTCCAAGCTATGCTAAATATGAGGCAGTTGTGATCACTTTCACCAAAGTGCTCTCCTACCGTGAGATGTGACAACTGTCCTGGCTCATTGCTGAGCACCAAATCCAAAATGGCCTCTCCCCTCGTCTGTCTGTCCACATACTGAGTAAGGAAACCTTCCTGAACACACCTGATAAAAATGGCTTCATCCAAACCATCTGCACTTAGGAGTTCCAGTCGATATTGGGAAAGTTGAAATCACTCATAACAACAACCCTGCTACTTTTGCATTTTCCCAGAATCTGCCCGGCTACAATCTCTCTACTGCTATTAGGTGGTGTGTAGAAAACCCCCAATGCAGTGGCTGTTCCCTTGCTGTTCTTAACTTTCCTCCCCCCCCCCCATACTGACTCCGTAGACAAACCTTCCTCAACAACCTTCGGTTCTGTAGCTGTGATGCCCTCTCTGATTAGCTATGCTACACCCCATCCTCTTTTTCCACCCTCCCTGTTCTTTTTAAATGTTCTAAACCCCGGAACATCAAGCAATCATTCCTGCCCCTGTGACACCCACATCCCCATTATGGCCACAACATCATAGTCCCCAAGTACTGATCCATGCTCTAAGTTCATCATTCTTGTTTCAGATACTCCTTGCATAAAGAAGACACACTTTAGTTTCATCGCGTAAGAAACCTTCCCGATAGATTCAATATATCCTGTCACTGTCCTGTCTGCAACTGACCCCCTCTCAGACATGTGGCTCTGATTCCCACCCCATTGCCAAACTAGTTTAAACCCTCCTGAATCACACGAGCAAATCTCCCACCCAGGACATTTGTCCCCCTCCTGTTCAGGTGCAACCCGTCCTTCATGTACAGGTCCCACCTTCTCCCCAGAAGGTATCCCAATGGTCTAGGTTTCTGAAGCCCTCCCTCCTGCACCAACCTCTCAGCCATGTGTTGAGCTACAGTCAGCGAATGCAGCTTATCTCACTATCTCGTGGAATCTAAATGAATTGTGAGGATGCACACGGAGATTTACCAGCATATTGCCTTGGGGGCAGGAGAGTTTCAATGATTGAGAGAGTTTAGACAGACTAGGGTTGTTGTCTTTACAGCAGAGTGGATTGAAAGAGAGGGATGTACAAAATGATGAGGGGTGAAGATAGGGGAGGCAGCAAGAAACTTTCCCCCTTGATGGAGGTGGGAGAGAGGTATAGGTTGAAGGTCAGGGCCATTTCGAGGGGATGTGAGGAAAATTTTGTTCAGCCAGAGGGTGGTGGGGAATCTGGAAGTCACTGCCTGTAAGGGTGGGAGAGGCAGAAATCGTCATCAAGTGGATTTAGATGTGCACTCGTGACGCCAAGGCTATGGGACCAAGTACTGAGGAAAAGGGATTAGAGAATAATGAAGTGGTTGTTTCTGACCAGCACAGACTCGATCGGCCTTTTTTCTGGGCTGCAGACCTCTCGGAAACTATGACTAACTCACTTTGTGATGTGTATTCTACACTGAAAAAGCGCAGCAGGTCAGGCAGCATCCAAGGAACAGGAGAATCGACGTTTCGGGCATAAGCCTAAGTAGCCAAGACCACAATATAGAGCAGCCATTTGGCCCATCAAGTCTGCTCCACCATTCTGTCATGGCTGAGATGTTTGTTCGACCATAAGACATAGGAGTGGAAGTAAGGCCATTCGGTCCATCGAGTCCACTCCGCCATTTAATCATGGCTGTTGGGCATTTCAACTGCACTTACCAGCATTCTCCACGTAGCCCTCAATTCCTTGTGACTTCAAGAATTTATCAATCCCTGCCTTGAAGCCAATTAGCGTCCTGGCCTCCACTGCACTCCGTGGCAATGAATTCCACAGGACCACCAATCTCTGCTGAAGAAATGTCTCCGCATTTCTGTTCTGAATTTACCCCCTCTAATTCTAAGGCTGTGCCCACGGTTCCTAGTCTTCTCGCCTAACGGAAACAATTTCTTAGCGTCCACCCTGTCTAAGCCATGTACTATCTTGTAAATTTCTATTAGATCTCCCCTTAACCTTCTAAACTCCAATGAATACAATCCCAGGATCCTCAGCCGTTCCTCGTATGTTAGTCCTGCCATTCCAGGGATCATCTGGGTGAATCTCTGCTGGACACGCTCCAGTGCCGGTATGTCCCGCCTGAGGTGTGTGGCCCAAAACTGGACACAGTACACCAAATGGGGCCTAACCAGAGCTTTATAAAGGCTCAGTAGCACATCGCTGCTTTTATATTCCAACCCTCTGGAGATAAATGACAACATTGCATTCGCTTTCTTAATCAAGGATTCAACCTGCATGTTTACCTTTAGAGAATCCTCGACTATCACTCCCAGATCCCTTTGTACTTTGGCTTTATGAATTTTCTCACCATTTAGAAAGTAGTCCATGCTTGTATTCTTTTTTCCAAAGTGCAAGACCTCGCATTTGCTCACATTGAATTCCATCAGCCATTTTCTGGACCACTCTCCCAAACTGTTTAGATCCT
>NW_025211572.1:18974-23877 GCF_004010195.1 Chiloscyllium plagiosum
ATGATGGATTCTAGAATTTTACCAACAACCGAGGTTAGGCTAATCGGCGTTTAATTTTCCATCTTTTGTCTTGATCCTTTCTTGAACAAGGGGGTTACAACAGCAATCTTCCAATCATCTGGGACTTTTCCTGACTCCAGTGACTTTTGAAAGATCTCAGCCACCTCCCTCAGAACTCTAGGATGTAGCCCATCGGGGCCAGGAGATTTGTCAATTTTAAGACCTTTTAGCACTATCTCTTTTGTAATGGCAACCATACTCAACTCAGCCCCCTGACTCCCTTTAATTTTTGGGATATTACTCATGTCTTCCACTGTGAAGACTGACGCAAAGTACTCATTAAATTCTCCAGCCATTTCCTTATCTCCCATCACTAGCCTTCCAGCATCAGTTTGAAGTGGCCCAATGTCTACTTTTGCCTGTCGTTTGTTTCTTATGTATTGAAAGAAACTTTTACTATCATTTTTAATATGACTGGCTAGCCTATCTTCATATTTGATCCTCTCCTTCCTTATTTTTCTCTTTGTTATCGTCTGTTTGTTTTTGTAGCCTTCCCAATCTTCTGATTTCCCAATGCTCTTGGCCACTTTATAGGATCTCTCTTTTTCTCTGATACATTTCCTGACTTCCTTTGTCAGCCATGGCTGTCTAATCCTTTGTAGGATATGTGGAACAGTCCATCTTCCGCAGCTACACTGGCACCACCCCCCACCCTTTCTTCCGCTACATCGATGACTGTATCGGCGCTGCCTTGTGCTCCCACGAGGAGGTTGAACAGTTCATCCCCTTTATCAATATCTTTCACCCCGACCTCAAATTCACCTGGACCGTCTCAGACTCCTCCCTCCCCTTCCTAGACCTTTCCATTTCTATCTCGGGCGACCAAATCAACACGGACGTTTACTATAAGCCGACCGACTCCCACAGCTACCGAGACTACACCTCCTCCCACCTGGCCCCCTGTAAAAATGCCATCCCATATTCCAAATTCCTTTGTCTCCGCTGCATCTGCTCCCAGGAGGACCAGTTCCAATACCGTACAACCCAGATGGCCTCCTTCTTCAAGGACCGCAATTTCCCACCAGACGTGATCGACGATGCCCTCCACCGCATCTCCTCCACTTGCCGCTCCTCCGTCCTTGAGTCCCACCCCTCCAATTGCCACCAGGACAAAACCCCACTGGTCCTCACCTACCACCCCACCAACCTCCATATACAGCGTATCAATCGTCGTCATTTCCGCCACCTCCAAACGGACCCCACCACCAGGGATATATTTCCCTCCCCTCCCCTACTAGCGTTCCGAAAAGACCACTCCCTCCATGACTCCCTCGTCAGGTCCACACCCCCCACCAACCCAACTTCCACTCCCGGCACCTTCCCCTGCAACCGCAAGAAATGCAAAACGTGCGCCCACACCTCCCGCCTTCCTTCCCTCCAAGGCCCCACGGGATCCTTCCATATCCGCCACAAATTCACCTGCACCTCCACACGCATCATTTATTGCATCCGCTGCACCCGATGTGGCCTCCTCTATATTGGAGAGACAGGCCGCCAACTTGCAGAACGTTTCAGAGAACACCTCTGGGACACCCGGACCAACAAACCCAACCACCCCGTGGCTCAACACTTCAACTTCCCCTCCCACTCCACCAAGGACATGCAGGTCCTTGGACTCCTCCATCGCCAGACCATAGCAACACGACGGTTGGAGGAAGAGCGCCTCATCTTCCGCCTAGGAACCCTCTTTTATCTTGACCTGCTGAACACACTTTCCTCATTCCTGAAGAAGGGCTCATGCCCAAAACATCGATTCTCCTGCTCCTTGGATGCTGCCTGACTTGCTGTGCTTTTCCAGCAACACATTTTCAGCTCTGATCTCCAGCATCTGCAGTCCTCACTTTCTCCTGTCTAATCCCTCCCCAGATAATCTTCCTTTCCTTGGGGATGAACCTCTGTACAGTGTCCTCAATTATACCTACAAACTCCTGCTATTTTTGCTCCACTGTCTTACCTGCTAGGCGCTGCTTCCAGTCGATTTTCGTCAGTTCCTCTCTCTTGCCCTCGTAATTACCTTTATTTAACTGTTACACCATTACATCCGATTTTCCCTTCTCTCTTTCAAACTGCAGACTGAACTCTACCATATTATGATCGCTGCTTCCCAAGTGTTCCCTTACTTTAAGATCTTTTATAAAGTCTGGTTCATTACATAGCACTAGATCCAGAATAGCCTACTCCCTTGTGGGCTCCATGATAAGCTGTTCCAAAAAGCTATCCTGTAAGCATTCCATGAATTCCTTTTCTTTGGATCCACTGGCTACGTTATTTATTCAGTCCACCTGCATATTGAAGTGCCCCATGATCACCGTGACCTTGCCTTTCTGACATGCCTTTTCTATTTCCCAGTACATGTTGCGCCCCTGGTCCTGACCACTGTTCGGAGGTCTGTACATAACTCCAATTATGGTTTTTTTGCCTTTGTGGTTCCTCAATTCCACCCACACAGACTCCACATCATCTGACCCCATGTCGTTTAGTGCCATAGATTTAGTTTTGTTCTTAACTAACAAGGCCACCCCTCCCCCTCTGCCCACCTCCCTGTCTTTTCGATAAGTTGTAAATCCTTGGATGTTTAACTGCCAGTCCTGAACCCCCTGTAACCATGTCTCTGTGATGCCGACCACATCATAATCATTGACGATGATCTGTGCCATTAGTTCGTCTACTTTGTAACAAATGCTACGAGCATTCTGGTAAAGTGCCTTAATGTTAACTTTCTTATCATTACAGATATTGGAAGTCATAAGATGTCCGAAGTTATCCTTCCTTTTTGCTGCATTCCCAGTCTGCCTCAAGTTTAAATCCACCTGCATGCATGTTATCCTCCTGCTTGTCTTTCCATTTAACTCCATATTCCCTGTCGCTTTTACTTTCCCTCCCCCAACTCAGAAGTTTAAAGTCCTACTGACGGCCCTATTTATCCTCTTCGCTAGAAGATTGGTACCTGATCGGTTCAAGTGGAGACCGTCCCAACGGTACAGATCCCCCCAGTTCCAAAACTGATGCCAATGCCATGAAGTGGAATCCCTCTTTCCCACACCAATCCCTTAGCCACGTGTTTACTTCCCTAATTTTCTTATCCCTATGCCAATTGGCATGTGGCTCGGGCAGCAATTCGGAGATTATGACTCTTGAGGACCTGTACTTCAATTTCCTTCCTCGTGCTTGATAGTCCCCAAAACAGGTCCTCCACCCTAGCTTTGCCTATGTTGTTAGTCCCAATGTGGACCACAACAATTGGATTCTCCCCCTCCCGCTCCAATATCCTTTCAAGCCGGTTGGAGATGTCCCACACCCTGGCACCGGGCAGGCAACACACCATGCGAGACTCCCGATCCGGCTTGCATAGGATACTATCTGTCCCCCTAATTATAGAATCCCCTATAATAACTACTTGTTCACCACTGCCACTGCTGGAGGCCCACCTCCACTGCTGCTGCAAAGAAAAAAAAACTACTTGTTTTTCTGCTCCCCCCTCTTGAATGGCCTTCTGCACCATGGTGCCGTGGTCAGCTGGCTCATCCTGTCCAGAGCCCTTTTCCTCATCCATACAGGGAGCAAGAATCTCATACCTGTTGGACTAGGTCAAGGGCTGAGGCTCCGGCACTCCTGAACTCAGGTTTCCCCTACCTGCCTCACTTACAGTCACTCTGATGTCTCTGATCACTAGCTGAATGTGAATTACTTAATCTCCCAGGTGTGACTGCCTCCTGAAACAAAGCATCCAGGTAACTCTCCCCCTCCCGGATGTGCCGCAGTGTTTGAAGCTCAGATTCCAGATCAACTTTGAGCCGGAGTTCTTCCAGCAACCAACACTTGCTGCAGATGTGGTCACTGCCATTCACAAGGGGAACAGCCAGCTCCCACATCATACAGCTACAGCACATCACCTGCCCAGCCATCTCTGCTTAGTTAATTACTATATTACTTTGTATAAATTTCAGTTAAAATACTTTCTGATACCTCTCTGCTATAGTCTTTTTCTAAAAAAGACTTAATAGATGAACCATAAAAAGTACATTTTTAACCAGTCCTCGTCACTTCCTCTGCTGTCAAAATGCTTGTCAAAGACTCTGGAGTTAAAGCCTCACTCTTCACTCCACAGGAACTTCCTTGGACCCTCTTTTTGGGGTAAGTCTGTGGACTTTTAATTCAGGGTAGAGGAGGCCCTACTTTGTAGGACCTGAGGTCTAGAACACACCTTCCCGACCGGCTTTGCGTTCCAACTTCGCTTCCGCCCAACACCTGCAGCTCTCTGCTTAAAAAAAGACCATTGGCGTAAAGGCAAGTTCTGAAGTCTCCCATGGTGGAACCTTGTTGAATGCCTGAAGTCCATATAGATCACATCCACCGCGCTGCCCTCATCAATCCTCTTGTTAATTCTTCAAAAAAACTCAATCAAGTTTATGAGACATGATTTCCCACGCACAAAGCCATGTTGACTATCCCTAATCAGTCCTTGCCTTTCCAAATACATGTACATCCTGTCCCTCAGTATTCCCTCCAACAACTTGCCCACCATCGATGTCAGGCTCACTGGTCTATTATTACCTCGCTTGTCCTTACCACCTTTCTTAAATTGGCACCACCTTAGCCAACCTCCAGTCTTCCGGCACCTCATCTGTGACTATCAATGATCAAATATTTCAGCAAGAGGCCCAGCAATCACTTCTCTAGTTTCCCCACAGAGTTCTTGGGTACACCTGATCAGGTCCTGGGGATTTATCCACGTTTATGCATTTCAAGACATTCAGCACTTGCTCCTCTGTAATATGGACATTTTTAAAGATGTCACCATCTGTTTCCCTACATTCAATACCTTCCATATGCTTTTCCACAG
>NW_025211573.1:0-2571 GCF_004010195.1 Chiloscyllium plagiosum
AGTGAATAGTTACTGGGAGTTGTGGAGATCACGCAAGCCTCAGTGTGAGACAAAAACAAAAATTACTGGAAGCCTCAGCATGTCTGGAAGCGCCTGTGAAGAAAAATCTGAGTTAACATTTCACGTCCGCCGACCCTTCAACTCTACACCTCACTGTGGGAACGGTGTGCTCATATTTATTGTGGTTTTTGTACATGAGGCCAGTTTGCAGTGACTGTATGGTTACTGGGAGGTGTGTCGATGACGACAGGCTCTCTATGAGGCTTATTGCAGTGACTGTATGGCTACTGGGAGGTATGTAGTTGAGGACAAAAGGATAACCACAGAGACAATAGGGCCCCTCAAAGATCAGCAAAGCGGCCTTTGTGTGGAGCAACAGAAAACGGAGGAGATACTAAATGAATATTTTGCGTCAGTATTTATTGTGGAAAAGGATATGGAAAATGGAGACTGTAGGGAAATAAATGGTGGCATTTGCAGAATGTCCATATTAAACATGAGGAAGTGCTGGATGTCTTTAAATGGGTAAACCTGGATAAATCTCCAGGACCTGATCAGGTGTACCTTAGAACTCGGTGGGAAGCAAGGGAAGTGATTGCTGGCCTCTCGCTGAGATATTTGTATCATCGATAGCCACAGGTGAGGTGCCGGAAGACTGGAGGTTGGCTAACATGATGCCACTGTTAAAGAAGAGTGGTAAGGACAAGCCAGGGAACTACAGACCAGTAAGCCAGTCGTTGGTGTGTGGGAAATCATGCCTCACAAGTTTGATTGAGTTTTTTGAGGAAGTAACAAAGAGGATTGATAAGGGCAGAGCGATAGATGTGATCTATGTGGACTTCAGTTAGGCGTTCGACAAGGTTCCCCATGGGAGATTGATTAGCAAGGTTAGATCTCATAGAATACAGGGAGAACGAGCCTTTTTGATACAGAACTGGCTCAAAAGTAGAAGACAGAGGGTGGTGGTGGAGGGTTGTTTTTCAGACTGGAGCCCTGCGACCAGTGGAGTGCCACAAGGATCAGTGCTGGGTCCTCTACGTTTTGTCATTTGAAGAAGGCGTTTGGTATGCTTTCCCTTCTTGGTCAGAGTGTTGATTACAGGGCTTGGGAGGTCATGTTGCGGCTGTACAGGACATTGGTTGGGCAACTGTTGGAATATTGCGTGCAAAACTGGTCTCCTTCCTAGCGGGTAGATGTTGTGTAACTTGAAAGGGTCAAAAAAGATTTGCAAGGATGTTGCCAGGGTTGGAGGATTTGAGCTATAGGGAGAGGCTGAATAGGCTGGGGCTGTTTTCCTTGGAGCGTCGGAGGGTGAGGGATGACCTTATAGAGGTTTACAAAATTATAAGGGGCATGGAAAGGTTAAATAGGCAAAGTATTTTTCCCTGGGGTTGGGGAGTCCAGAACTAGTGGGCATCGGTTTAGGGTGAGAGGGGAAAGATATAAAAGAGACCTAAGTGGCAACAATTTCATACAGAGGGTGGTACATGTCTGGAATGAGCTTCCAGGGGAAGTGGTAAAGGCTGATACAATTGCAACATTTAAGAGGCATTTGGATGGTGATATGAATACGAATGGTTTGAAGGCATGTGGGCCGGTGCTGGCAGGTGGGTCTACATTGGATTGGAATATCTGGTCGGCATTTACGGGTTGGATCAAAGAGTCTTTTTCCATGCTCTACATCTCTATGACTTATGATAGGCTCTGAATGAGACTGTTTGCAGTGACAGTATGGTCACTGGTGGGTGTGCAGATACAGACAGGCTGTCTATGAGACTGTTTGCTGTGACTGCATGGTTACTGGGAGTTGGGAGCAGAGTCAGTGTGAGATTGTTTGCTGTCATCACGTAGTTGATAGATGGTCTATAGATCAGGTCAGAGTCACTGTGAGACTGTTTGCAATCGCGGTATATTAACTGATGGGTGTGTCGATGAGGCCACGGTCACTGACAGACCGTTTACATTAACCGTACAGTTAAAGAGAATGTGTAGTTGAGGCCAGAATGACTGTGAGACTGCTTACAGTGATATCATACTTTCTGGGAGGTGTGTCAATGATGTCACGCTCAGTGTCAGACTGTTGAGGGTTCCCTTGTGGTGATGAGTCCAGCACATTCTGTGTTTTCACTGGAGAGTTGCAGAATAGCAGGTGCCCTGACTGCACATCCTAGGATTCTGTGAGAATGAGAAAGGGGTGATGCTGAGAGGCTGCTTCCCCAATGGGAGAAACAAGAACAAGGGGGCACACCTTCAGAGTATGGAGTCTCCCATCAAAGACAGGGAAGAGTGAAAATTCATAGAATATTCTAGCGCAGTTCAGACCTGATATCCCTCTATGTTGCAGTGACTTGTGAAAATGGTCCGGAGCCCATCTATCCTACACTATTCTATTTTCATCCATATGTTTATCCAAAGACAGTTAAATTCACTTAAAATTGGCAAGTCTACTACTGTTGCAGGCATGCTACTCCCTGAGCAAAGAAACTACCTCTGGCATCTGTCCTACATCTATCATCCCTCAGTTTAGAGCTGCATCCACTCGTGCTGGCCATCACATTCTGAGGAGAAATG
>NW_025211573.1:4247-7180 GCF_004010195.1 Chiloscyllium plagiosum
GGCTTCCCAGAGAATCCTCGGATAAATCACAGCCGACCTAGACTTATCCATTTTCACACACTCCCGAATTGCAAACGCATCCTCCTTGTGAACCTCAATCCTGTCTAGTCTCGCCTCAGTATTCTCCTCGACACCATTGTCTTTTTCCAGTGTGATTACTGACAAAAAATATTCATTTAGCGCTTCTCTTATCTCCTCGGACTTCACGCACAACCTCCCACTAGTATGCCCCGAACCTTTCTCTCCTCATTCTTTCATTCCTGATATACCTATAGAAAGCCTTAAAGGTTTCTTTGATCCTAGCTGCCAACCACTTCTCTTGTTCATTCCTGGCTCTTCTTAGCTCTGTCTTCAGTTCATTCCTGGCTGATCTCTCACTCTGAAGTGCCCCAACTGAGCCATCACGTCTCATCCTAACATAAGCCTTCTCCTTCCTCTTGAAAAGAGATTCAACTTCTCTTTTAATCCACGGATCCCTCACTCAACTACTTCCTCCCTGTCGGACAGGTGCATATTGATCAAGGGCACGCAATAGCTGCTCCTTGAATAAGCTACACGTTTCAATTGTAACTATCCTCTACAGTTTCCTTTCCCATACGATGCATCCTAACTGTTGCCTAATTACATCGTCATTGCCTTTTACCCAGCAATTTCTCTTGCCCTGCGTTATATACCTATCCCTTTCCATTGCTAAACCAAACATAGACAAATTGTGGTCACTATCAACAAAGTGCTCACCTACCGCCAAATGTAACACCTGGTCTGGGTCATTACCTAGTACCAAAGCCAATATGGCTTTGCCCCTTGTTGGTTTCTCTACATACTGGATCAGGAAACCATCCTGCATGCATTGGACAAACACTGATCCATCTAAAGTACTCGGACTATTGTATTTCCAGACAATATTTGGAAAGTTAAAGTCACCCATAAAAGTTCCCTATTACTCTCGCTCCTATCCAGAATCATCTTTGCTGTCCTTTCCTCTACATTTCTGGAACTATTTGGAGGGCTATAGAAAACTCCCAACAGGGTGACCTCTCCTTGCCTGTTCGAACCTCGGCCCATACTATCTCAATTCCTTCCCATGCAGGGTTGTGGGGCTGTGGAATTCTCTTCCCAAGAGAGCAGGGAAGAATGGGTCACTGAAGGTATTCCCAGCTAAGTGGCTTAAGGGCCATCGGGAAGGTGAAGTTAATGCTGCAATGAATAGTCCAAAATGATCTTTTTTAAAAATTATAGATAATGAAAATCTGACCTGTGTTGGGATGGACATTGCCCTAAAGGAGCATGTGAATAACTAAGGACCATGACAGGGCTGGAGTCTTGCCTGGAGGGAAACCATGTGACTTGTTCTCAATCTCGGTCTCCTACAGCAAGAAGAGAGGGTATTTCTGGAAACTTCCAACCCAGGGAAGGACAGATGGGTTGTTTTGCGCAGCCTTGTTTATGAGGCAACACAGGAAGATTCAGGCCATATGTTTCCAGAGAGTGTGACTATTCTCCCTCAGAGGAGAGACTCTCAGCAGCTCACGTACAGCGCGCAGGCTGGGATTCAGGGAAGTAAGCGGTTAAGTAGAAAAGCAGAATGATCAGTTCTGCTCATTTTCGAGGTGGGAGTTTAATTATTTATCTTTTATTTTTAAGAAGTGTGTATTACCTTGACTTCTCTTCATGCTCCTGAACAATCTCCCAGTCTGTATTATCTTAGGCACTTTACTTTTGTTGCACCTACACAGCTATTTACATAAAGGAGGTATTTTCCAGAAACTCCCTCTTGTCTCTCCCCGTTTCCTGACAGTGTGTGGTGGGATAACCAGCTGCAGGTTCACAGAGGGCTGGGGAATAATTGTTTTTCATTGTGTCTCTTCAACCAGTCGCTTTAGCAGATTAAAACTCAGCTGCTTCACAAGGAATGACACCGAGGTCTCCATCTCAGTTCCTGCACATCGACAAAACCGTTTGTGAAATATCCAACATTCTCCAATCGAGAGGCTGCCACATTGCATCTGAGGATTGGAGGATGGACAGGTGAGCCGGAGTCTCAGCTTTCCAGAGAAATCCCTTGGGATTTCCAGAGCAATGTCTGAGCTACTCAGTTATTGACTGGGCATAGGCAGTGCCCAGAAGTTTAACTTCTCCAATCTTTGGAGCTGCACCATGGGTGGTTTTCGTTCAATTCATCACATTCAAATGATAACCGTGACTTTTAGAATAACCTTTCCCTGTCTGATATGAATACCCTGTGACACAGGCCGTTGAGAGCATTTACAAATTGCATGCTCCTCATATTTACAAATTTTTCGTCATCATTGCTCGAAAAGGGATTTATTGAGAACCTAATTATTTGGATGCAGAGGAATTGTGAGCTGTGCTGCATTAATGTTTCCCCCAGTGTTGTTTTTTGGTCCCATTTTCTACTCCACCCTCCAACGTCGACTCACCTTCCTTTTAATTTGTCGAACGCCTGTTAGATTTTGAACATTTCTGCGGTCTGGTGGAATCACGTAGGACTGAAATATGTCTTCCAGAAGTTGGCAGCACTTTCAGATACAAGTACGAAGATGAGACAGTGAGGTTCTATTAGTGTCAGTAGCAAACAGTGAACTGACACTGTCCCAGCAATCCTACTTGAAATTATTGTCTGTTTGCCAGATCAAGAAAAACTGAGCTCAGATTAGGTCACCATTTTCTAAGCCATTTCTTCAATGCTTATTTTCACAGAATCTCTATGGTGTGGAAGCACGTCATTTGGTCGATCGCAGTTCACATTGACCCTCCGAAAAGGATCCCACCCAGACCTATTCCCCCCAGCATTTCCCGATAATCCTGATTTCCCGTGGTTAATCCAAATCGCCTGCACATCTCTGGACACGATGGGCAATTTAGCATGGCCGATTCACCTAAGCTGCACATCTTTGGATTGTGGGAGGAAA
>NW_025211573.1:7335-8914 GCF_004010195.1 Chiloscyllium plagiosum
GCTTTGTTAATCAGGCTGTTTGATGACTGAATAGGAGAAGGTGAGGGCTGCAGATGTTGGAGCTCAGAGTCGAGAGTGTGGTGTTGGAAAAGTACAGCAGATCAGGCAGCATCCGAGGAGCAGGAGAATCGATGTTTCAGACCTCATGAAGGTCTTAGTACAGGAACGTCGACTCTCCTGCTCCTCGGATGCTGCCTGACCTGCTGTAGTTTTCCAGCACCACACTCTCGAGTTTGATAATTGAACTGAAAGTAAATGACACAACAACAAAGTGAATGCAGCATTAGGGAGACTTGATTGGATTAGTTCAATTCTCAGAGAATTTTAGGCCGAGTTGAAAACGTTTGTTATGAACCAGATGAAACCCCCTCAAAACATTTCAAGGAGTCAGTCTCTGGATATGTCAGGTACTGCGTCCCGGATGTGATTTGATTGGTTAAACTACTGGGCTGTAAACTTATACTAATACTGCAGTTCAAATGCAAACAAAGGAGCATTCGCAAAATAACGTGTGATTTAACTGCGATTCACACTGTTCCAGTGTAGCAGCATCCCAGAAATACACCCTTTGTAAAGGCCAATTCAGCAAAACTCATTTCCTTCACTTGTTCGAACAAAACATGAAACAGGTAGGACAGGTCAAATACATACAATTAGCTGTATAATTGCATAAAATACTGATTACAGCTCATTCTGGGGAATTTTAATTCTTTCCCGGTTATGAGGAAAGACATCACGATCCATGAGGAGGTTAGAGAACGGTGTCAGGGATTTGGGAATTCAGGGAATGTCAGGGTGCTCTGCTTAGAATAGAGAAAGATTTACTGGCAGAATTCAAACTCCAAAAGAATAGCAACAGTTTACACAGTGAGCTCTTGTCACGCATCAAGTACTGCAAGAGAGGGAAGTGGAAACAGGTCCAATAGCAACTTCCTGAAAACAATTGGATTTAGGAACAAAACCATAAAATGAGGAGAACTGGAAAACTCCCTCAAAGCTCAGCCCAGTCACGATAAGGTGGAATGGCCCCTCTCCTGTATGGATCATTCTATGATTGTGAGATGGACTGAGTTATCTCCAATCCACCGTAAAGTTGCATGATTCCAACCATAATGGCAATGCAGCAGCTCAGCTTCTCCACCAGGAGCTCCTCACCCTGGGTCAAAGAGCAATCTCCACTCAGCAGCACCTCGTCACTCACCCTGACTGATCTGGAAACGGTACCCTTGATTAAAACCGAAATGATACAGCTCAGGAAATAAAGAATAAATGTCTAGCTGTAAGATGGAGCTTGAAAAAGCTCTGAATATGCTGTCCCAATGATCCCTATCTCTTTCTCACTGAGTCTTCCTTTGAGCTGCGATACGTATCCTGATCTTCGCAAGGCACTTATGGCAGTGGGAGAAAGTGAGAACTGCAAATGCTGGAGAGTCAGAGTCGAAATATATGGCGCTGGAAAAGCACAGCAGCTCAGGCAACAGCCGAGGAAAAGGGAAGTCAATGTTTCAGACATAGGCCTTTCATCAGGAATCAGGAGGGGAAGGGATCTGAGAGATAAATAGAGGGGGTTGGGAGTGGG
>NW_025211573.1:9214-11168 GCF_004010195.1 Chiloscyllium plagiosum
GGGTTCAAGGGCAGAGATGCAGGAAGTGAAGGCGATATGCTGGAGTGCATTGTTGATCACACGGTAATGGACGCAATTTCCCTCCTCTCTTGAAACTCATTCTTCCAACTGCAGCAAGGATAGAATCCCACTGGTCCCCAGCTTCCATCCCAGTAATCTCCGGTTACAGAGCATTATCCTCTGCCATTTTCACCACCTATAATCAGACCCTATCACCAAACATATATTTCCCTCACTATCCCTATCTGCGTTCCGCAGAGACTGTGACTTCCGTGACTCCGTCGTTAGGTCCATGCTACCCATCAACCCACCCTCCACTCCTGGCACCTTGCCATGTCGTAGCAAGAGGTGTAAAACCTGCGCCCACATATCCACTCTCACCTCACATCCAAGACACCAAAAGATCTTTTCACATTGGCACAGATTTTCCTGCACATCCAAACACCTCACCTGCTGTGTCAGTTGCTCTCAATGTGGTCTCCTCTCTATCTTGGAGACAGGATGCCAACTCGTGGAACGTTTCACGGAACATCTTTGGGACCATTGCGCCACACAACCCCACCGCCATGTCGCCGAACATTTCAGTTCCCCCTCCCATTCTGCCAAGGACATGCAAGTTCAGGGCCTCCTCCACCGCCAAATCAAAGCCACCCAGAACTGGAGGAAGAACACCTCATCTTTGCGTCTTGGGACCTTCCAGCCACACAGCATCAACAGTGACTTCAGTCGTTTCCAAATCTCTCCTCGCCCACACCTAATCCTAGATCAATCTTTCCAACTCGTCACCGCCCACTTGACATGGTTATACCTGTTCATCTTCCTTCCCACCTATCCGCTGTACCATCGCCACTCACCGATCAGAATTACCTTCAACCTGCACACACCTGTCACCTTCATCCCAGATCCAACCTCTATTTATCTCTCAGGTCCCTTCCATCTCCACATTCCTTTTGCCAGAAATGTCGACTCTCCTTTTCCCCGGATGTTTCCTGACGTGCTGTGCTTTTCCAGTGCTGCATTACATATGGAAGTGGTCCGAGAAGTATTGGATGAATTTGTGGTCATCTATCAAGACTGTCGACTCTCAAACAGTTCTCATGGATTGCCGGGCAGCTATGGCATCCTACTGCTTTAGAAACTGAAGCAAGGAGTGAACAGAATGACAAACCGGCGAGTATGACATCAGAAGTGGGAAAAACACTGGGATCGATCATATAAGATATAATAGCAAAACAACTGGAACACAGTGCGAGAACTGGACACTGTCAGCATGGATTTACAAAAGGGAAATCATGCTTGATAAGACTACTGCAATACCCTGGGATTTCTCACATTGAACTGGTCGGGGAGCGAGTGGATGTGGTTTACTTGGATTTTTAGAAGGCTAATGAGGAACCATGTCAGAGTTTAGAAAGGAAAATTAAAGCAGATGAAATTGGGGTAATGTGCTGACACGGAGAAAGAACTGGTTGTCAGCCAGGAAACAACGTGTAGGAAGGAACGAGTCTCTTTTTCTGAATTGCAGCCAGTGGGTATCAGTGCTTGGGCCCCAGCTATTCACAATATATGTTCACGATTTAAGAGGAAGGAATTAGATGTAAAAACCTCCAAATTGGCAGGTGCCACAACGCAGAGTGGGAGGGTGAGCTATGAGGAATGGACAGAGATGCTTCAGTCTGACTGGGACAAGTTGTGTGAGTGGGTAAATGCATGGCAGGTGATGTAGACAGGAGGTAAATATCAGTTTGTCCACTTTGGGAGCAAGAACAGGAAAGTGGATTATTCACAGAATGGTGAGAGATTGAGAAATGGTGAGGCACAAAAAGACCCGGGTGTCCTCGTGCACCAGTCAGGGAAAGTAAGCATGAAGGAGCAGCAGGGACTGAAGACGTGGTTAAATGTGTGTCCCTTTGGGAATGCAGTTTATTGACTGAATGATGCTCGACTGGGAACA
>NW_025211573.1:14073-22272 GCF_004010195.1 Chiloscyllium plagiosum
TCTAAGAGGTGACAGAGATAGGGAGAAATGGAAGGGCAGGAAAGAGTTTAAAGAGATAGCGATGGGTGTAGGGGCTGGAGGATGTGACTTAAACAGGGAGAGGTTTAGGGTCTGGAAGCTGTGGCAGAGATTGGGAGAGATGTAGGGCCTGAAGTTTGTTAGAAAGGTAGGGAAGGCGAAAGGGGCCTGAGGGTGTCAGACAGTTGTAAGTGGTAAAGCGATTGGAGGAAGTTAGAAAGAATTGAAAGAGTGCAACACCAGGGTGGTGGGAGGAGATTTAGGGAAGAGTGTAAATTTGGAGAAATTTTCGGTTATCGATAGGTCTGGGATAGACGATGAATATTGTGGAGGTAAGTTGGGTTGCAGAGATAGAGATGGATATAACCGCAGGTGGCATTGGCAATCAAAGATGCAGATGGCCAGGGAGGCAGCTTGAAAACAGAATTCCACAATGACTCAATGAAGAAGAAATTGTAGGAATCTATTCAACAGACAAGGGACTGTACGTAACTGAAAGAGGGTCCAATCACAAGAGTCATAGAGTCAATGTCACACAGCACAGGCGAGGCCATTCAGTTAAAGTAAAATGTAAAAAGCCGATTCTACACCGCAAAGCGCTCCTTCCTAATGTCTGTGTGCTCGGGCCAGAATTGGGAGAGCTACCCCACAGACTGTTCAAGCAACAGTGTGACATAAGTCAGCCTCATTGTGTTAGATCAAATGCATACATGGAAACCTCCTCCTGACTCCTCTCCCTAGCATCATGGTGTCAGGTAAAACACTGACCCGGAAACCTCTTGGTGACCCCTCTCCCTCAGCCTCATGGTGACAGATTAAACACTGACACTAAAACCTCCAGCTGACTCCCTTCCCTCAGCATCTTGACGTCAGATCCTGACGCGGAAACCTCTTGGTAACCCCTCTCCCTCAGTTCCATGGTGTCAGATCAAACACTGACACGGAGACCTCCTGCCGCCTCGCCTCCCTCAGCCTCATGGTGTCAGATAAAACACTGACACGAAAACCTCCTGATGACTCCCATCCCTGAGCCTCATGTTGCCAGATCAAACATCCGCACGGGAACTACTGCTCATTTGTCTCACTTAGCCACAAGGGGTCAAATCAAACACTGACACAGAAACCTGCTGCTCACTCCCTTCCGTCAGCCTCACGATGTCAGTGCAAACACTGACATGGGAACCTCCTGTTGACTTGCCTCCCTCAGCCTCACGGTGTCAGATCAAACACTGACAGGGAAACCTCCTGCTGTCTCCACTCACTGAGCCTCACGGTGCCAGATTAAACACCGACACGGGAACCTACTGCTGATTTGCCTACCTTAGCCTAACGGGGTCAAATCAAACACTGACACGGAAACCTGCTGCTCACTCCCTTCCTTCAGCCTCACGGTGTTAGATCAAACACTGACATGGGAACCTCCTGTTGACTCCCCTCCCTCAGCCTCACGGTGTCAGATCAAACACTGACACATAAATCTCCTGCTGACTCCCCTCACTCAGCTTCAAGGTTTCAGATCAAACAGCGACTCCCCTCCCCCAACTGAAGGATTAGTGTTCCTCCATATTGAAAAACACTTACAGGAAGCACTAAGAGAGTAGCGAAAGTGGAAACAGTACACTGGGTTGGCCATTTCAAAACCACCACCAAGAGGTGCTTAGCAGCAGTATTGCTGACTGAAATGGTCGGTCCAAAGGACATAGCTGTTAGATTGGGTCTGCACTGGATGGGGAGGTTCTAGATTAGAATGGTGGTGGAAAAGCAGTGCAGTTCAGGCAGCATCCGAGGAGCAATAAAATCGACTTTTCGGGGAAAAAGCCCTTCATCTTTTGACACACAGAGACAGAACATCAGACAATCAATGATTGCCCCATTGGTTTAGAACAAATAACATAGAGCAATACAGTACAGAACACGCCCTTCGGCCCTCGATATTGCGCCGATCTGTGAACTATTCTCAGCTCACTCCCCCTCCACTCTATGCCAAAATCGTCCATGTGCTTATCTAAGGATTGTTTAAATCACCCTAATGTGGCTGAGTTGACTACATTAACAGGTAGGGCATTCTACGACTTTACCACTCTCTGTGAAAAGAACCTGCGCCTGACATTTGTCTTAAATCTATCACCCATCAATTTGTAGTTATGCCCTCTCGTACAAGCTGATATCCTCATCCTAGGAAAAAGCCTTTCACTGTCTCCCTTATCTAATCCTCCGATCATCTTGTATGTCTCTGTCAAATCCCCACTTAGCCTTCTTCTTTCCAATGAGAATAAACCCAAGTCTCTCAGCCTTTCCTCATAAGACCTTCCCTCCAGACCAGACAAGACCTTGATAAATCTCCTCTGCACCTTTTCCAATGCTTCCACATCCTTAATGTAATGGGACAACCAGAACCGTACACAATAATCCAAGTGTGGCCGCACTCACGTTTTGTATAGTTGCAGCAAGATATTGCGGTTCCGGAACTTAATCCCTCTACCAATGAAACCTAACACACCATATGCCTTTCCACCGACTTTAGTGTCGTCTGCAAATTTACTAATCCATCCAGCTGTGCCTGCGTCTAAGCAATTTATAAAAATGACAAGCCGCTGTGGTCCCAAAACAGATCCTTGTGGTTCTCCACGAGTAACTGGACGACAGACCGAATATTTTCCATCAACCACCACTTACTGCCTTCTTTCAGAAAGCCAGTTTCTAATCCAAACTGCTGAATTACCCTCAAATCCATGTCTCTGCATTTTCTACAACAGCCCACCATGTTTACCACGTCAACTGCCCTATCATCATCCACATTCACAAAATGATGGAAGATGTCATCCACATTGGCATCATCAGGAACTCCTCATCACTAACCTGCTCACTGAAGCGCAGTGTGTGTTCTGCCAGGGCCACTCATCCTGTGACCTGATTGAAGCCTTGAGTTAAAGACAGACAACAAGAAAACACACAGCATCATTCTAGAGGTGAGGCAAGAGTCACTGCACTTAACATCATCATACTTGCATTTGACCACCTGTGGCATCAAGGATTAAGAGCAAATGGGAATACAGAGAAACCTCTGCACTGGTTGAAGATATACGTTGTACAAAAGAAGGTGTTAGGGTTTGGTGGGTTTGGGAAATGGAAAATTAAGGCACCATACTCTTCCGGGTTGATCGGGTTGTTCTTTCGTTTGACAGAGACCTCTGGTGGCTGTTTAACTGGATAGTCGACATGCTTCAAGTAAGGGAAAGGTTATTTAGGACTTTCCTTATAGTTATCTCAGTTAATGCAGGAATTGAACTCACACTCTTGGCATTAACCTGCAAGATAAACTAGACATCTACCTGATTGAGCTAACTAAGTCCCTACTCAGCTCCTTCGGTTAGATATTTGAATATTAATCTGTTCATTAATGCTATTATACAGCTTCCAACATATCATCTTGCAATCAGCAAAGCTGTTGAAAATGGCATTGAAGAAAGCATCAATTAAGACACCGTGCCACTGAGCCTCACCACGACCTCTATGTGACCATCTCCAAAATCTGTCCAAACAGCTTTCAAACTGGAGCTGGACAGTTATTCACACAATCCCTCAATACGTTTTATGAAGATAATATGATAAAAGTCGTGTAAAAATCACAGTAAGGGCCTTTCACACCCAAGAGTAAATTATTCTTAAGTGCAAGGACTTTGAAAATATACAAACATTTTGCTTGTACTAATATTGTATGTTAATAGTCACACAAACATTTTCACGCAACAGCACCACTGTGTGTTTGAACATTCTACAGTCGCATACAAATGCATTTTCAAATGATTCTATACATTTCACAACTCATTAAAATTAGATTAGATTACCTACAGTGTGCAAACAAGCCCTTTGGCCCAAAGAGTCCACACCGACACTCCGAAGAGCAACCCAGCCAGACCCATCTCCCTCTGACTCATGCAACAAACACGATGGGCAATTTAGCATGGCCAATTCACCTGACCTGCACATCTTTGGATTTTGGGAGGAAACCCACGCAGACACAGGATGAACGTGCAAAGTCCACACAAACAGTCCCCAAGGCAGGAATTGAACCTGGGACACCAGTGAGCCACCACGCCAGTCAATATGACATGTGAATGTCAGTGTCTGTGTGATGCTTAGTATGCAAGCCATGCCTCTGAACAATTGACAGTTTGTTTCAAACAGAATATCATTTTTGCAATTCACAACAGGCAAGGCACTGACTGGACGCAACCATCATCCGCTCACAAAAACCAAAACTCAGAGTCCAGTATAGATCATGTTTCGGCAACATTTTTCATTCTGATTTATTCATGGAAAGTCATTGGGCCAGTATTTACTACCTGTCCATTGTTGCCCCTGAGAAAGTGAGGTTGAGCTGACACGTTGAGCCGCTGCATGTGCTGTCGGTCATGAGTGAGTGAAGTTGAAAGAACAGCAATGCATTTCCAAATCAGGGTGTTTGGTGGCTTGGATTGGAGCTTCTATATATCTGCTGCCCTTGTCCAATTATGGTGGTCGCAGTTTCAGAGGGACTTTGTAAGGAGCCTTGGTAACTTTCTGCAGATTACCACGGAGATGGCAGGCACTGCTGCTACTGTGTGTCCGTGGATGAGGGGTGAACCTGCATTCAGCCTGACAAATGGGGGAATTGTGTATTAATACACATATTCAACTTGTGTCTTATAGATGGTGGGCAGGCTTTTGAAAATCATGATGCAAGTTATTCCGGCCGAGTTCCTCGCCCCTGACATTTTGTTGTTACCAATGAATGTATATAGGTCAAACTGTGGCGCGCTGGAAAAGCACAGCAGGTCAGACAGCATCCAAGGTGCAGGAGAGTCGACGTTTCAGAGATAAACCCTTCACAGACATGGAGAATTAGTTCATCCAGTCAGTCCAGTTCTGGTTAACATTAATCCCTGGGGTATTGGTAGTGGATGATGGTTCAGTTCTGTATCGTGTGTAATGCAGATGTCACTTGTCACTTTTGTGCACACGCTTGCACGTTTTGCATACATGCATAATCGCGAACATTGTCAAATCGTGGTCATTGTGCAATCATTGGCGAACACCCACACTTGTGAGTTTATGGTAGATGGATGGCTATTTATGAAGCACTTAAAAACTGCTGGGCCGAGGACAGAGGGCACTCTTACATCTCACTGATAGTGTCACCCCATCAAATCTGGGAAGCTTTTTTTGTTAGATTCCCTACGGTGTGGAAACAGGCCCTTTGGCCCTACAAGTCCACACCGACACTCCGAAGAGTAACCCATCCAGACTCATGTCCTTCTGTCTAATGCACCTAACACTATGGGCAATTTAGCATGCCAATACACCTAACCTGCACATCTTTGGACTATGGGAGGAAACTGGAGCACCCAGAGGAATCCCACGTCGAAACGGGGAGAATGTGCAAACTCCACACAGACAGTCGTCCGAGGCTGGGAGCGAACCCGGTTCCCTGGTACTGTGTGGCGGCAAGGCTAACCAATGAGACACCGTGCTTGCTTCATGTTCAGTCTGCTCCAAAGCTGTGTAATAGCATTACTGAAAAGATTAATATTCAAATATCTACCCGATGGAGCTTAGTGGCGACTTGGTTAGCTCAATCAGGTGGATGTCTAGTTTATCTTATAGGTTAATGCAAACAGTGTGAGTTCAATTCCAGCATTAACTGAGATAACTATAAGGAAAGTCCGAAATAACCTTTCCCTTACTTGAGGCATGATGACTATCCAGTTAAACTGCCACCAGAGGTCTCTGTCAAACGAAAGAACAACTCTATCAACCCTGAAGAGAATGGTGCCTTACTTTTCCATTTCCCAAACCCACCAAATCCTAACACCTTCTTTTGTACAACGTATATTTTAAACCAGTGCAGAGGTTTCTCTGTATTCCCATTTACTCTTAATCCTTGATGCCACAGGTTTTCAAAGGCAAGTATGATAATGTTAAGTGCAGTGACTCTTCCCTCACCTCTAGAATACAGCTGTGTGTTTTCTTGTTGTCTGTCTTTAAATCAAGGCTTCAATGACGTCACAGGATGAGTGGCCGTGGCAGAACACACACTGCGCTTCAGTGAGCAGGTCAGTGATGAGAAGTTGCTGATGACGCCACTGTAGATGACATCTTCCATCAGTTTATGAATATGGATGAGGACAGGGCAGTTGACGTGGTATACATGGTAGGCTGTTGTAGAAAATGCAGAGACATGGAATTGAGGGTAATTTAGCAGTTTGGATTAGAATCTGGCTTTCTGAAAGAAGGCAGTAAGTGGTGGTTGATGGAAAATATTCGGTCAGTAGTCCAGTTACGAGTGGTGAGTCACAAGGATCTGTTTTGGGACCACAGCTGCTTGTCATTTTTATAAATTGCTTAGACGCAGGCATAGGTGGATGGATTAGTAAATTTGCAGACAACACTAAAGTCGGTGGAGTAGTGGACAGTTTGGAAGAATGTTATAGGCTGCAGGGGGAGTTGGATCAACTGCAGACTTGAGCTGAGAGGTGGCAAATTGAGTTCAGTGCAGCGAATTGTGAGGTAATGCACTTTGGAAGAATAACAGGAAGGCAGAGTACTGGGTCAATGGAAAGATTCTTGGAAGTGTGGATGTGCAGAGGGATCTTGGAGTCCATGTGCACAGATCCCTGACAGTTGCCACCCAGGTGGATAGTGCTGTTAAGAAGGCATATGGTGTGTTAGGTTTCATTGGTCGAGGGACTGAGTTCCGGAACCGCAATATCATGCTGCAACTGTACAAAACGTTGGTGCGGCCACACTTGGAATATTGTGTACGGTTCTGGTTGTCCCATTACATTAAGGATGTAGAAGCATTGGAAACGGTGCCGAGGAGATTTACTAAGATGTTGTCTGGTCTGGAGGGAAGGTCTTATTAGGAAAAGCTGAGAGACTTGGGTCTATTCTCATTGGAAAGAAGAAGGCTAAGTGGGGATTTGACAGAGACATGCAAGATGATCAGAGGTAAGGGAGACAGTGAAAGGCTTTTTTCCTAGGCTGGAGACGTCAGCTTGTACGAGAGGGCATAACTACAAATTGTGGGGTGATAGATTTAAGACAGATGTCAGAGGCAGGTTCTATACGCAGAGAGTGGTAAAGGCGTAAAATGCCCTACCTGCTAATGTGGTCAACTCAGCCACATTAGGGTGATTTAAACAATCCTTATATAAGCACATGGATGATTTTGGGATAGAGTGGAGGGGGAGTGAGCTGAGAATAGTTCACAGATCGGCGCAATATCGAGGGCCGAAGGGCGTGTTCTGTACTGTATTGCTCTATGTTATTTGTTCTAAACCAATGGGGCAATCATTGATTGTCTGATGTTCTGTCTCTGTGTGTCCAGTTTCCCAACATTGTCACGAAGGTGCCAGTGCTGCAGTCGAGCAAGAACAGCTTCAATGGAATGTTTTGAGGGCCCAGAGCCTTTGCATTCTCAAATCTCTCCAACCGCTTGCAGATACCATGCAAAAAGGAATCGATTCAGCTGAAGACTATCATCTGCAGGAGACTAATATAGGTAATTGCGTCGACACTTCTGTCTGAACATTTTTGTGAATGTTTCAGTTTTTTTTTCTAATGTTGTGCTGGTCTCTTCCACCATTGAGGAAGGCAATATTTGTGGATCCACTTCCACGAATGAGTTGTTTGATTGTCCGCTACTGTTCACCTGACTGCATGTGACAGGATTGCAGACATTAGGTGTGAATCATTGGCTAAATCTTTGTATCACTTGCAGTTTACGCGATTTGGTGATTATATGGTCCTCTTTGGAAAATTCACCTCATTTTTAGGTGTACCTGGTACTGGTCTTGTCAGGCGCTGCAGTATTCTCCTTTGAGCAAGGGTTAATGCACTCGCTAAATGGTCAGTGTAAAGTGCAGCATATGCCAGGCAGTGATGGTCAAAATTGTGCTGGAGCCCAAATCTGCTGCTGGTGGTACTGTCCCGAATCATCACATACAGCCAAGAGTTGAGTTACTAGATCTATTCGAAATCTGCCCCGTTCAGCACAGTGAAAGTGTCACACAATGACAGAGGGTATTTACAATGTCAAAGTGGGACTTTGTCTCTACAATTGCTGTATGCGGTAGTCACTGTTATCAATATGGTCACTGAACAATGTGTCTGCAGCTGGTAGATTGAGGTCAAAGATGT
>NW_025211573.1:22486-23891 GCF_004010195.1 Chiloscyllium plagiosum
CTCTTGGTGGTGGTTTTGAAATGGCCAACCCAGCATACAGTTTTCACTTTCGCTACTCTCTCAGTGCTTCCTATAAGTGTTTTTCAATATGGAGGAATACTGATCCTTCAGTTGAGGGAGGGGAGTCAGCAAGAGCTTCTGTGTCGCTGCTTGATCTGAAACCTTGAAGCTGAGTGAGGGGAGTCAGCAGGAGATTTATGTGTCAGTGTTTGATCTGACAACGTGAGGCTGAGGGAGGGGAGTCAACAGGAGGTTCCCATGTCAGTGTTTGATCTAACATGGTGAGGCTGACGGAAGGGAGTGAGCAGCAGGTTTCCGTGTCAGTGTTTGATTTGACCCCGTTAGGCTAAGGGAGGCAAATCAGTAGTAGGTTCCCGTGTCCGTGTTTGATCTGGCACCGTGAGGCTCAGGGATGGGAGACAGCAGGAGGTTTCCCTGTCAGTGTTTAGACTGAGGGAGGCGAGTCAACAGGAGGTTCCCACGTCAGTGTTTGAACTGACATCGTGAGGCTGGCGAAAGGGAGTGAGCAGCAGGTTTCTGTGTCAGTGTTTGATTTGACCCCTTGTGGCTAAGTGAGACAAATGAGCAGTAGTTCCCGTGTGGATGTCTGATCTGGCACCATGAGGCTCAGGGAGGGGAGTCATCAGGAGGTTTCCGTGCCAGTGTTTGATCTGACACCATGAGGCTGAGGGAGGCGAGGCGGCAGGAGGTCTCCGTGTCAGTGTTTGATCTGACACCATGGTACTGAGGGAGAGGGTTACCAAGAGGTTTCCGTGTCAGGATCTGACGTCAAGATGCTGAGGGAAGGGAGTCAGCTGGAGGTTTTTGTGTCAGTGTTTAATCTGTCACCATGAGGCTGAGGGAGAGGGGTCACCAAGAGGTTTCCGGGTCAGTGTTTGACTGACACCATGAGGCTAGTGAGAGGAGTCAGGAGGAGGTTTCCATGTATGCATTTGATCTAACACCTTGAGGCTTATTTATGTCACACTGTTGCTTGAACAGTCTGTGGGGTAGCTCTCCCAATTCTGGCCCGAGCACACAGACATGAGGAAGGAGCGCTTTGCGGTGTCGAAACGGCTTTTTACTTTTTACTTTAACTGAATGGCCTCGCCTGTGCTGTGTGACATTGACTCTATGACTCTTGTGATTGGACCCTCTTTCAGTTACGTACAGTCCCTTGTCTGTTGAATAGATTCCTACAATTTCTTCTTCGTTGAGTCATTGTGGAATTCTGTTTTCAAGCTGCCTACCTGGCCATCTGCATCTTTGATTGCCAATGCCACCTGCGGTTATATCCATCTCTATCTCTGCAACCCAACTTACCTCCACAATATTCATCGTCTATCCCAGACCTATCGATCACCGAAAATTTCTCCAAATTTACACTCTTCCCTAAATCTCCTCC
>NW_025211574.1:0-13787 GCF_004010195.1 Chiloscyllium plagiosum
ATATGCAGTGGCAAGGGAGAAATTGAGAGGGAGATAGAGACAAGGAGAAAACTTGATTCAAAATAACCCCATGTAGTTTTGAACAAAATAGCTGAAAAGCAAAGTTAGACTCCCCCTCTCTCAGTCACACACACTGTCTCGAGGCAAAATCCGAGTACAGTCAATGCTGTGAGAGCTACTTTGGTGTTTGAATAACTGCCAACTTTGAAGGTTTCAAAATTATGAATTAATTCTTGAAGAGCATTCATTGTTGCAAAATTGTGAAACACCATAGTTTTGTGATCCACGGAAACTCCCTCAGGCAGCATTGAGATCATTTCCAGGGGGCTTGTGTTTCTGAGACCTGAGCGAGGGAAGCTGCAGGCTGTCATTACACAGCAAGAGCAGACACACAATCCCAATGAGAGCTGTTCCTCCAGTCTGCAGGAATTCAGGCATTTATTGCTGAAACCTTCAGTTTGACTTCAGTTTGTCCGGATTTATCTGTGCAAGTTGGATGTACCAGAAGGGTGCCACCAGAAGTCAAGATGCAGCTGAACAGTGACCTCCAAACAAGAACCCCCCCAGTTGCCGTCTTTCTGTTTTCTCCCATCACACCATCAATATTTGGAATAGTGACCCTCCTAATTTCTCTCTCTCTCTCACACCCACAAACCACCCTCGCTCCCCCCAAACAGACAGTCTGTCTGTCTGTCTGTCTGTCTGTCTCTCTCTCTCTCGAGAGAAATTAAATTTTGAGTCAAGAGTAAGAAGTAATCAGATGTCAGGTATAGATTGAGTAATCTTTTGAAGAGTATAATAGAAGTCGGAATATACTTAGGAGGCAGATCAGGAGGGAAGTGATTGCTGGGCTCCTTGCTGAGATACTTGTATCAACGATAGTCACAAGTGAGTCGCTGGTAGGTTGGAGGTTGGCTAATATAGTGTCATTATTTAAGAATGGCAGTAAGGAAAAGCCAGGGAACTATAGACTGATGAGCCTGATATCGGTGGTGGGTATGTTGTTGGAGGGAATCCTGAGGGGTAGGATTTGTATGTACAGTTTTCTCTTCATCCAAAAGTAGAGTGTTCCTCTGAAACCTTTCATTCGCCGAAATGGCATAAAATGAAGAAGCATGACCTTATCTGGGAAAAATGTTGCCTTTTCTCGTAAAAGCGAAAATCCCCTTCAGATTTCTTTCAGTTAGCAAAAACAGGTACTGATGTAAGTCTTTTGTAAATGTGAAGTGGCACAAAGTGAACTTTTTAAAAGCGGGGGATACCTATTTTCAGAAAGGCAAGGACTGATTATAAATAGTCAACATGGCTTTGTGTTTGGGAAAGTCTATCTTATGAACTTAATTGAGTTTTTAGAAGCAGTAGCAAAGAGGATTGATGAGGGCAGAGCGGTGGACTTAATCTATACATACCTCAATAAAGTGTTTGATAAAGTGCCTCATGATAGACTGGATAGCAAGGATGGTTCACACCGAATACAGGGAGAACTAACCATTTAGATACAGAACTGGCCCAAAGGTGGAAGACAAAAGTGGAGGTGGGGGATTGCTTTTCAGTCTGGGTGGCTTGTGACTAGTGGTGTGCCACAAGGATCGGTACTGGGACCACTGCTTTTTGTCATTCATATAACTTATTTGGAGGTAAAATAGCTTTTGTGAGAAAGTTTGCTGGTGATGCCAAGATTGGAGTTGTAGTGGACTGTGAAGAAGGTTTCCTCAGAGCACAATGGGATCTTGATCAGATGGGCCAATTTGGTGTGAAATTGCAGACTTAATTTAGTTTAATTTAGATAAATGTGAGGTGTTGCCTTTTGGGAAAGGAAATCTTAACAGGACTTATACACTTAATGGTAAGGTCTTAGGGAGTGTTGCTGAACAAAGAGACCTTGGTCTGCAGGTTCATATTTCCGTGAAAGTATAGTTGCAAGTAGTTAGGATCATGAAGAAGGAGTTTGGTATTGGTCAGAGCATTGAGGATAAGTGTTGAGAGGTCGTGTTGTGGCTGTACAGGACATTCGTTCAGGCACTTTTGGAATATTGTGTGCAATTCTGTCTCCCTCCTTTAGGAAGAATGTTGTGAAACTAAAAAGGGTTCAGAGAAGATTTACAGGGATGTTGAGCTATGGGGAGAGGCTGAATAGACGGGCTATTTTCCCCGAAACATCAGAGGCTGAGGATAATCATGATTTGATCAACCTTATAGCGGTTTATCAAATCATGAGTGGCATGGTTAGGGTAAATAGACAAGTTCTGTCCTCTGGGGTGGGGGACTCCAAAACTAGAGGACATAGGTTTAAGACATCGAGGACAAAGGCACCAAGATGGGTACATAAAATGAAGGATTTTGGCATATGGACCAAATGCTGATAAATCGGACTAGATTTACCTAGGATATCTGGGTCTGTTTCTGTACTGTACATCTTTATGACTCGGTGACTCTCACAGTTAAAGGAAGAGTTAGAGTTGAATGTGAATTAAGTAAAACAAGATAAAGTGAAATTAAATGAAGAGGTTTGAAGGTCAAGTGAAGTTCGATGAAATAAGAAGTAAACGTTGCAATGAATGTTAATATTTAAGCAAGGGTTCACTTAATTCAAGTCTGAGTCAGTAATTTTGTCTGTCATAAGGTGGAAGAATACCTCAGTGAAAGTTTCGAGTGTTCCTTTTCGAGAAACAATGGTACGACAAGATAGTTCTGTGTTGTTCTCCATTCCCTCTTCTGTCAACTTTGAAAATGGGCATCCTGGCAGAGGGTAATGATGTGACAGAGCTCCCGATCTTGGCCAAAGAGAATGGGCCACTCAATAGGCAGAAATTACCAAGTGCGAAGTAGCTGTGAATGTCTTTGTTCTGCAGTACCTGTGTACTAATGTCATGAATGGAACTCCACACGGAGTCAAAGTGCTGAAAGATACTGATCAAATTGACGTTGCTGCACAGTTATTGATTATTACATTCCTGCTCTGGCTGGATCCGTTCACAACACTCAGCATTACGTCTCACCACTCAAGTACTGACTAAAGAATCAGGGATTTACTCTGGCATTGATTGGAGAGTTTGAGTTATAAGGAGGTTTTTAGGACATCTTTCCCCTGTAGCTTAGGACGTGAGGGGTGACCTTACAGAGATTTGAAAAATTATGATGGGCATAGCAAAGGTCTTCTTCATAGAATGGGCAGTTCAAAACTAGAGAGCATAATTTTAAGGAGAGAGAGAAAAGATTTCAAAGAGAACTGAGAAGTAGCATTCCTCACACAGAGAGTGTTTCCAGTGCAGAATAAATTGCCTCTAGAAGTGGTAGATGTCGGTAAAATGACAATTTAAAAAAAAGGCATTAGGACAAGTACATGAATGGGAAAGGTTTAGAGAGATTTGGGTCAAGCATACGTAAATGAAACTCGTTTAGCTTGGGAAACATGATCAGCATGGATGGGTTGGACCGAAGGGTCGGTTTTAATTCTATATGAATATTACTGTACGACTCAACATCACATTGTTTCATTTTTAAAAGAATCAAATCAATTTGAACAATCCAGTCATCATGCTCGAAATAATGAGGCAATTCTTTAACACAAAACCCAACCAACAGAGATTACTGAGTGATTAGGTAGATTGGCAAACCTGGAAAATAATGATTCCGACCGGGATGCTGTTCTTCAGTCGTACAGAACATACTCGTCACTAAAAGAATCAAAAGCATTGCGTTCTTCATCTTACACCGAGCTCTTTAATGAATCACAAATGGAGATTACAGTTGAATGTCCTGAATCCGGATATGGGTGATTTTACTGCATTTATACTCCCCCAATGATGGGGTTGGCTCTGCAGCTGCACGTTATGATGAGGTGTTTCCCTTGGACATTAAGATAACTTGATTGGCAGTTTGTCTCACTACGAGTGTCAGCACAATTCAGATCAAAGTCTTGTTTTTGGCATAACTCCACATAGGTGTTTAACTGACATGATTACAAGCCTTTTTGTAAAGATAATGCTTAACACATCAATTTCCTTCAGCGAAACTCTGGAGATCATTGACAACATTATGTCTCATATACTGAGGCTGCGGATTCCCCTATCGTTTCACCTTGGAGACTTTTCTTTGAGTTTTCTTCACCCGTTGCTTATTTAATCAACCAAAATATTTACCCATAAACATGGCAGGGTTCTAGATATTAACCCAATCCATGGGCTGTGGATTGACCACTAGAGCAAGCATGTAATCCTATATTGTGTTTTTATCAGACTGACATATCTTGTGAAGATTATGTCTGGTGCTGCAATGGTATACTGTCTCACATTCCTCATTGAATGAGGTTTTTCTCGTGCCTTAAATGTCATGGTCCAGTGAGGAATGAATTTGGGTAAGATGGTTGCCGAGTAAAGTTCCCGTTCCACTTGCTGGTGCAGAGCTGCACATGGATGACTCATTGTGCACTGGCAAATTGCTCTGGAATGATCTCATCTGATTCTGTCAGTGCCAGACAGCAAATTGAGAGAGTGCTCAATGTGAAGTTGGGCCTTGTTCTCTGTCAGTGTTTATACAATTCACTGCAAATGCCAATTATTTATCTCATATGTCTTGGACGTACAAGAAAGAAGTTTCCATTAAAACTTCCAAGCTACCTTTCCTTAAGAATAAAATCCTAGATCCAAGGCTCACCCACTGTTTAACCTTTATTTGAATCCGTATGTTAATGTCTTGTTCCCTGGCATTGTCCAACAACAAAAATAAAACTCACCAATGTTTCAGTGTTCCCTGGAGTGATTTATATCGGTCACATTCTGGCAAATCAGCCTTGGTCTTTGTTTCCTTGCTGCTGTATACAGCTTTCTACCTCAACTTTAGGTACATGGCCAATGTGCTGTTTCATCCATTGATTCCTCTGTGTGTTCTTCATAAGGTTATCCGATTGATCCATACCCAGATCAGGTCATTCTCTGTTCATCACCTGAATTAAAACAACATGATGGAATTAAAATACAAATGCATACATAAAGCTTTTGTTTCTGGCATTGAACCAATGTTTGATCGTGCCACACATCCCAATTTAATTTCCATCAAGTACTATCGTGTTTTAATTTTCAAACCAATCTATTGACAACAAAATTGGGAACATCCAGAGTGAAGCTTGCTCCTTTGTCCATATTAAATATTTCCAAGAAGTCTGTAGGTACAGCATCATTGAAATTGAGTAAATGATTATGGCTGAATGAATTGCACAGCAGGCAGGAAAGGAATTCAGGGAGGAAAGAAAAGATGGCTCTGTTGATGATTTCCCAGTCTGCACAAAATACAGGCAGCATCCCAGAACATTCATCACCCGCGACTTTTTTAAAATTCAACCAATGGATCTGGACATCTCTTGCTAGGCCAGCATTTATTGTCCATCCCTAATTGCCCAGAGGGCAGGTAAGTGACAATCACATTGCTGTGAGTCTGGAGTCACATGTACGCTTGCACATTCTCCACTTGGGTGTTTGGATCTTCTCCAGGTGCTCGCACAGTTCCAGGATGTGCACGTTATTTGGATTAGCCATGCTAAATTGCTCATAATGTCCAAGGATATGCGGGGAGCAAGGTAGATTACCTTTCTTTGACAAGAACACAATGGTGGGTGAACCATTGCTGTTTATTCCCAAAGTCTTTAAATTTAATTTGTTCCCAACTACCAAGGTGGGTTTCTAAACCCATGATGCCACAACATGAGAGTGGGTTTCCAAATACCGAGCTGAGTGACATTGCCTCTGCCATATCAGCCGGCTCATTGATTTGTGTGGAGTGCCTCTGTGTGTGTACATTGAGTGTATATCTGTGAATATGTGTGTTTGAGTTTGTGCCTGTTTGGCTATATGTTCGTGTGTACATTTTCTGCACGTGCATATCTGTGGGTGTGTGTGAGCCGTTGTGTATCTATGTCTGAATATATTTGTACATTTGCGTGTATGAATCTTCATGGCTGTCTCTGTTATCTGTCGCTGCATGCATGCGCCTTGTCTCTCTGTTTGTGTTAAGCCCGTCTGTTTAACTGCATGTTATTTGCCTGGCTTTGTGTTGTATGCTTGTAGGTCTTTACGAATGTGTGCACATTTGCGCGGATATTCTGCTTCTGTTTGTTCGTGGTTATGATTCTGATGCTGCCTGCCTTGCTGTGTTCCCCCAGCCTCCTGCCTGTCCCTCCTGATGCTGCCTGGCTTGCTGTGTTCCCCCAGCCTCCTGCCTGTCCCTCCTGATGCTGCCTGGCTTGCTGTGTTCCTCCAGCCTCCTGCCTGTCCCTCGTGATGCTGCCTGGCCTGCTGTGTTCCTCCAGCCTTCTGCCTGTCCCTCCTGATGCTGCCTGGCCTGCTGTGTTCCTCCAGCCTCCTGCCTGTCCCTCATGAAACTGCCTGGCCTGCTGTGTTCCTCCAGCCTCCTGCCTGTCCCTCGTGATGCTGCCTGGCCTGCTGTGTTCCTCTAGCCTCCTGCCTGTCCCTCCTGATGCTGCCTGGCCTGCTCGGTTCCCCCAGCCTCCTGCTTGATGTCTCCCAAACCAAGTTATTCCGGTGCAGCAGCAACACTGACATCTGCATACCAAAGTGGAAAATTGCCCAAAAGTAGGACAAATCCAACCCTGTCAATTACCGCCTCAACAGCCAACTGTGAGGTCGTCAGGAAAGTGATGGAAGGTGTTATTAACTGTGCTGTCAATGACACCCTGCTCAGTGATGGCCAGTTTGAGTTCTGCCAGGACCTCTGAGCTCCTGACCCCATTCCAGCCTTGGTTCAAACATGGACGTAAGAACTGAGGTGAGAGTGACAGCCCTTGACATCAAGGCTGTATTCTACTGAGTGTGGCATCAAGCAGCCCTCGCAAGACTGTAATTAATGGGTATCATGGGGCAAATTCCCCTCGCAAGACTGTAATTAATGGGTATCATGGGGCAAATTCTACCGCTGGTTGCTGTAGTCATATCTGGTACACAGGAAGATGGTCATGGTTATTGGAGATCAATCATCTGAGGTCCTGGACATTTCTGCAAAAGTTCCTCAGGGCAAAGCTATCTTCAGCTTCTTCATCAATGACCTTTCCTCTGTCATAAGATCAGAAATGAAAATGTTCACCAATGATTGCACAATACTCAGCACAACTGGAGACCTCTTGCCTACTGAATCAGACCATGTTTAAATACAACAAGATGTGGACAATGTGTAGGCTCGGGCTAACAAATGGCAAGTAACTTTTGCACGATACAAATGTCAATCAATCACCATCTCCAATAACGATAATCTAATCACCCCATGAGTTTTAATTGTGCAAGCATCTCTGAATTCCCTGCTGTCAATATCCTTGAGTATATCATTGATCAGAAACTCAACTGGAATGACCAAATAAACACAAAGGCGAGATGAACAGGTCAGGGGCGAGGAATCCAACGGATCCCACCTCTGACAGGCACACAATATCTCGAAAGAAATATCCCATTACAAACAAAACTGTTATATGGTTTTGGTGTTTTAATTCCAGATAAGTTGGAAAGATTCAAAATGAAGTGTTATTTGCAAAGGTACCATCATGGGTGCAATGTGGAGACTACGCAGACTCCTGTTTCACAGACAGGTTTTATGAATGGTCTTTTGTGTTATTTTGACGAAGAATTGCTTTTAATGTATTGTTCAGTGTTACAATATACGGGGTTCTGCAGTGCATTAATGAATTGAATGATTCCAAACACTGTCCAAGGAGTATCATTCCCCAGTCTCCATCTGAGGATGTGATTGTCAAAGTGATAACTGTCTCAATTGGCTGGATGGATAGTTTGCAATTCTGAGTAACACCAACAGTGCGGGCTTGTGCAAAGGCTCACACCAGGATGGCTTTGCAGATGCGTTGTTTCTGCTTGTTACCCGAGGGATTAACCTTCTGCTGAGGACATTGCTCTCTTGGTATCACGTGTTAATTATTACCAGCTAGTTTGGGGCCCATAGTTTTTAATTCATGGTTGAAGTTGGAATATGCAGTTTGACCATAAAAAGCTTTACTGCCGGTGTCTGACAATGAACACCATCCTCGGTGCACATTAAAACACCCTAAATGTGACAAGTTTTAACAGCTAGCGTACTGAACTGAATCTTGGAGACACTGAGAAAAAATGGCCGGGACAAAAATAAAATCTTTGCAAATCTTTGTTTTCAACAAAGCAATGGAGTTGTGGATTAATAAATTGTAGAAAGACATTTTCATCCATCCTACCGAAGATGTTATTTCTTTTCAGAGAAGTTGTGATGGTCTGGTGGTAATTTCACAAGACAGTTAATCCAGAGCAATGGTCTGGGGATATGGGCCCACATTCCACAGCAGTTCATGGAATCTGTACTTAATACAAAAAGAATCTGGAACTGGGTGTACAAAAAAGTAATCTGCTTCAAAGTAATCTTCTGTTCTTACCTGCCTGTGACTGCAGACCCACAGCAATGTTTTTGACTCTGAATTGCTAGCTGAAATGGCCCAGCCAGTCATGCAGGAGTAACAACTGCTAGCTGAAATGGCCCAGCCAGTCATGCAGGAGTAACAACTGCTAGAAAGGAAAAATGGTGCATATAAAAACTTATGGTCCATCTGACATAGACTTCAGCACTGGATCTGACAACAGATATGTCACCAGCCATCAACAAAACTGGATATATCATGTCCCATCGGCAGGGCAGGACAGGACCAGCAATGGTGGGGGTGATACAGTGGTACACGGGTCAGAAGATTTCATAGAAACATAGATTGACGTGTCACAATAAAGGGTCTTCAGTCCAGCGATGCTTGACTGTGATTGAATACAATACTACCTTCACAAACCCCACGTTCCAGCATTAGGCCTGTGGCCCTGAATGTTATGAATGTTCACCCAAGTCCCTTTTAAGTGTTGTGAGGTTCCCTGCCTCAACCACACTCCGATACAGTGCATTACAGACCCCCACTGCTCTGTGGGTGAAAATGCTTTCCCTCAAATACCATCTAAACCTTCTGCTTTCACTTCCAACTTAGGGGAACAATTACATTCAATCCACTCTGTCCATACAAGAGGGGTAACTTTTTCGTGCAGAGGGTGGTGCATGTATGGAATGAGCAGCCAGGGGAAGTGCTGGAGGTGGTTAGGATCATAACATTAAAAAGGCATCTGGATGGGTACATGAACAGGCATGGTTCAGAGGGATGTGGACCAAACACTGTCAAATTGGTCTTGGTCAGAATGGGATCTCTGGTCTGCACAGACGAGTTGACACTGAAGGGCCTGTCTTCACCCTATGTGATTCTATATGAGCTGGAATCCATTGATTCATTGCATATAAAATGAGAGTTTTGACGAATCCTGGTGGTTGTTGGGCTTTTGTTTTACTTCGCCTGCTATATGTCGTACTGTGCAGTAGCAAGGTTAGATAGAGTCATAGAGTCATCAAGTAAAGTAGCAGGGAAATAGACTGTTTGGCCCAAACTGCTCCATGGTGCCCACTCAGCATGTTCCAATTGCCTGCATTTGGTCCACATCCCTCTAAACCCTTCCCTTACATGTAACTATCCAATGTTTGTTTTTACTGTACCTGCTGAAACCATTTTCTCTGGCAGTCCATTCATGTAGGCACCACTCTCTGTGTGAAGAGGGTGCCCCTCAGGTCCTTCTTAAATCTTTCCCCTCTCACCTTAAATTGAAACCCTCTCATTTTCAATTCCCCATTCCTGTGAAAAAGACTATATGCATTCATCCTCTCTCTGTCCTTCATGATTTTAAACACCTCAATTAGGTCACCTCTCATTCCCCTCTGTTCCAAGGAATAAATTCCGATTATGCCCAACCTCTCCCTATAACTCAGGCCTACTTTACTATTCCTGGCAACATTGTCATAAATCATCTTTGCGCTCTTTCTAGTTTAACTATGTCTTTGTGGAACAGGGTGATCACATTTGGACACAATACACGTGGTGCAGCTTCACCAAACACTGAAACAACTGTAACATAATATCTCAACTCCTATACTCACTGCCTCAGCTGATGAAGGTCAGCATTCTCAATGTTTTATTCACTGCCCTGTCTACGTGTGACACCACTTTCAAAGGGCTATGTACTTGTACTCGTAGGTCCCTCTGATCCACAACACTCCTCAGGACCTTACCGTTTACTGTGTAAGTCCGTACATGGAATCCAGGGAGAACGAGTTGTTTGGAAACAAAATTGGCTCAAAGGTACAAGACAGAAGCTGTTTCTCAGACTGGAGGCCTGTAACCAGTGGTGTGCTGCAAGGATCAGTGCTGGCTTCAGAGCTTTTTGTCATTTATAGAAATGATTTGGATGTGCATATATGAGGCATGGTTAGTAAGTTTGCCAATGACACCAAAAATGGTACTGCAGTGGACAGTGAAGAAGATTATCTCAGAGTATAACGGGACCTTGATCAGTTAGGCTGATAAGTGGCAGATGGTTGAGATAAAGGTGAAATGATGCAATTTGGAAAGGCAAATTTGGACAGAGCTTATGCACTTAATGGCAGGTCCCTGGGGTGTATTGCCGAGAAAAGAGACCTTGGGGTGAAGATTCATAGTTCCTTAAAAGGAGAGTCGCAGGTAGAAAGGGTAGTGAAGGTATCATTTCATATGCTTGTCTTTATTGGTCAATGCATTGAGTATAGAAGTTGGGATATCATGTTGAGGCTATATGGGACATTGGTTGGGTCACTTTTAGAATGTGGCCCAACATTCATTTCCAGTCTCCCTGCTATAAGAAGGATGTCTTTCAACTTGAAATGATGCAGAAAAGATTAACAAGGATTTTGCAGGGTTCGAAAGTTTGAGCTATAGGGTGAGGTTGTATAGGCTGGAGTATTGGAGGATGAGGAGTGACCTGTTGGAAGTTTATAAAAGTGTGAGAGGCATGGATAGACTAAATAGCCAAAGTCTTATTCTCCAGGTAGGGAAGTTTGAAATGAGAGGACATTGACTTAAGGTGAGAGAGGAAAAATTTAGAAGCGACTTAAGCGGCAACTTTTTCACAGAGGGAGTGATGCGTGTATGGAATGAGCTGCCAGAGGAAGAGGTGGAGGCTGATACAATAACAACATTTAAAAGGCATCTGGATGGCTATATGAATAGAAAGGGGTAGAGAGATAGGGGCCAAATACTGGCCAGTGGGACTAAGTTAATTTTGGATATAAGACCATGGGACTACAAGACATAGGAGTGGAAGTAGGGCCATTCAGCCCATTGAGTCCACTCCACCATTTAATCATGGCTGACAGGCATTTCGACTCCACTTACCAGCACTCTCCCTGTAGCCCTTAATTTCTGGTGAGATCAAGAATTTATGAAGCTCTGCCTTGAAGACACTTAATGTCACTGCCTCCACTATGCTCCACGGCAATGAATTCCACAGGCCCACCACTCTCTGGTTGAAGAAATGTCTCCTCATTTCCATTCTAAATTGACACCCTCTAATTCTAAGGCTGTGCCAATGGTCCTAGTCTTCCCAAAGAACGGAAACAAATTCCCAGTGTGTACCCTTTGTAAGTCATGCATTATCTTCTAAGTTTCTATTAGATTTCCCCTCAACCTTCTAAACTCTAATGAATACAATTCCAGGATCCTCAGCCATTCATCATATGTTAGGCCTACCATTCTTGGGATCATCCGTGTGAATCTGTGCTGGACCCGTTCCAGTGCCAGTGTGTCCTTCCTGAGGTTTGGGGCCCAAAACCGGACATAGTAATCTAAATGGGTAAAAACCAGAGCTTCATAATGTCTTAGTAGCACATCATTACTTTTATATTTCAACCCTCTTGAGATGAATGACTACATTACATTTGCTTTCTTAAACACAGACTCAAACTGCAAGTTGACCTTCAGAGAATCCTGGACTCGAGAATCCTGGACAAACTTTAGAGAATTCAAGAGATATCCTAACCTGGATATCAGGTTAGTACGGAGGAGATGGACCAAAGGATCCGATTCCATGTGATATGACTCTAGGACTATGATTCTAACTGCAGGTTTTAGAATAGTCCAGACAGTCAACTCATTCAAAACAAGAATAATCACATTCACGAGCATTTCCCAAGTTGAAACAATGGCTAATTTGCAAAGATCAGCGTATTCTGCTCATGGATTTCTTTACTGATTTCCTTATCCCCCGAATTTGTTTCTCATTTGCTTGTGAGAGGTGAGCACCTGCTGCGTATTCGTAGATTCCTTGTAAAAGTGATGCTGAGCTGCAGCAGCTGCAGAAACATGCTGTGGGTTGGCCCACAATGCTGTTAGGGAGAGGTTTGCGACCGAGCAACAGTGTGGGAGAAGGGGAAACCATTTTGCTGAGTGCTTTGACAGAGTCCAGCAGAGCCTCTTGTGTCAGGAGCAATGCTCATTCGCAGGGAGGTTTGGGGGTTAGCCCCCCATGAGCATCGCTCTGCCCATAAGGACCTCAAAAGAGGTCAGCCTCGTGGTCCAGGTTCACCTGGCCATGTAGAATGTACAGGGCCAAAGGCAAGGTGCCTGGCCACGACAGACCGACTGCAGGGTAATTTTACTCAGGGTAGTTTTGCCATTCATCCGCTCCACCATGCCTGAGGACTAGGGCTGAGAGAGGATGTGATATTTCCATGTAATACCCAGTGCCTTGCTAACATCAGCTGTAATGGTTGTAGTAAAGTGTGTCTCTTTATCGTTATTAATGCTACCTGGAATTCCAAATCCCTCATCAGGCATTTGATCACTGTACTAGCATCATCCCCTTTTGTAGCAAATGTTTCCACCCATTTAGAGAACATGTCTAGGATTACCAGGATGTATTTGAAACCCTGTTTAGTTGGCATGTGGATACTGTCAATTTGCACCTGAGTGAAGGGTCCCTCTGGAATGGAAAAATGGTCATCCTTGGCCACGGGCTTGCCCTCATTGTTCTGTAGACATGTCAGACTGTGTGATACCAGCGCTAGGGCAGCAGCTGTAAAACCTGGTGCATCCCAGGTCTGTCACACAGCATGTATCATTCCCCCTTTTCCTGTGTGATCGACTCTGTGGGCTGCTGGTACCACGACATGCAAGTGGGACCTGGGACAAATGATGCATCCATCAGGGTGAACGAGCATTTGGAGAGTGGGGGATTCTTTAGCACCGATCTGGACCCAGCTGCCCTTCTCGGCCTGGCGAGCAGCATTTTGAGCTGCCTGCAATCCCTCGGTGATGTAAGGGGCTGCCAGGGCTGCCCGTGTTCTGTGAGCTTGCAACCCACATGTGGTGGGATTGAAGGTGGTTTTTCGAGCTGTTCGGACAGCGCTGTGACAGGATCATTGGCATTGGTATGGGCAGGGTCATCGGCATTGGTTTGGGCAGGACCATCGGCATTGGTGTGGGCAGCGCTTTTTATAACAGCAGAGGGCAGTAGAATGGCTTTTAGGAGATTGTTGCATGCTGCAGGGTCTCCCAGAAGAGGAAATGAAACCCGTCTTTTCCAGAGGGTACCAAAGTCTTCCACAACCCGAACGGCATACCCAGAGTCTGTGTAGACATCAGCAGAACTACCGTTGGTGAGGATGCAAGCTCTAGTGAGGGCAAACAGTTCCAGCAGCTTGTGCAGATGTTGTGTCTGTAGCGCAGTGGACTCGAGTGTCTCAAAAGAGTGTGCAGTCTGCATGACCCGCTAACGTCTGTTGAGCGGAGGGTCTAAATGAGGACCCATTGGTAAAGAGGACCAGGTCAGGGTTGCGTAATGGTGTCTCTGAGTGGTCAGGGTGCAGGGCTATAACGTGCTGAATTAAATGCGAACAGTCATGGTGTTCCG
>NW_025211574.1:16643-21598 GCF_004010195.1 Chiloscyllium plagiosum
ATAATTTTGAGGGATAGGATTTATGATTATTTGGAAAAGCATAGCGTGATTAAAGGCAGTTAGCATAGCTTTGTGAGAAGCAGGTCATGCCTCACAAAGCTTGTTGAGTTATTTGAGGAGGTGACGAGACCGGTTGACGAAGGTCGAGCAGTGGATGTAGTCTACATGGACTTCAGCAAGGCATTTGTTAAGGTTCCCAATGGTCGGCTCATTCCTCAAGACAACAGGTATGAGATACAGGGAGGCTTGGCTCCCTGGATTCAGAATTGCTTGGCTGGCAGAAGGCAGAGAGTAGTTGTCGATGCAAAGTATTCTGCCTGGAGGTCAGTGGCGAATAGTGTCCCGCAGAGCTATGTTTTTGGGCCTCTGCGCTTTGTACTTTTTATAAATGACATAGATGAGGAGGTTGAGGGGTGGGTAATTAAATTTGCCGATGATACAATGGTTGGAGGTGCCGTTGATAATATCCTGGGCTATTGTAGGCTGCAGCGTGACATTGACAAGATGCAGAGTTGGGCTGTGAAATGGTAGATGGAGTTCGACCGGGATAAATGCGAAGTGATGCATTTTGGAAGGTCGAACATGAATGCAGAAGATATTATTAAAAACAGGATTCTTGGCAGTGTGGAGGGACAGCGGGGTCTTGGTGTTCAAATGCAGACAGCCCTCAAAGTTGCCACCCAAGTGGATAGGGTTGTTCAGAAAGGGTATGCTGTTTTGGCTTTCTTTAACGGGGGATTGTGTTTAAAAGCCACGAGGTTTTGAGGCAACTCAGCAAAGCCCTGGTGAGACCACACTTGGAATATTGTGTCCAGTTCTCGTCGCTCTATTATAGGAAAGATACGGAGGCTTTGGGGAGGGTGAAAAGAAGGTTTACCAGGATACTGTCTGGATGGAAGGCTTGTCTTATGAAGAGAGATTGATAAAGCTCGGACAATTCTCTCTGAAGAGGCAAACATCGAGATGAAAGCCAGACACTTTTCCCCAGGGCATGATTGGCTGCACGAGGAGTCATAGTTTTCAGGTATTAGGAGGAAGTTACAGAGGAGACTTAAGAGATAGTTTCTTCACACAGAGAGTTATGAGCACATGGACGGCATTGCGAGTGGCGGTGGTGGAAGCAGAGTCATTAGGCACATTTAAGTGACTGCTGGACACGCACATGGACAGCGATAAATTAAGAAGTGCGTAGGTGAGGTTATTTTATTTTAGATTAGGAATAAGCCTCAACAGAACATCGTGGGCCGAAGGGCCTGTTCTGTACTGTACGTTTCTATGTTCTATGTCATACGTTCTATTATTAGTTAAGCTGACCCCACCTTGAGATGGCAGGTCCCTGGGGTGTATTGCCGAGAAAAGAGACCTTGGGGTGAAAATTCATAGTTCCTTAAAAGGAGAGTCGCAGGTAGAAAGAGTAGTGAAGGTATCAGTTCATATGCTTGTCTTTATTGGTCAATGCATTGAGTATAGAAGTTGGGATATCATGTTGTGGCTATATGGGACATTGGTTGGGTCACTTTTAGAAAGTGGCCCAACATTCATTTCCAGTCTCCCTGCTATTAGAAGGATGTCTTTCAACTTGAAATGATGCAGAAAAGATTAACAAGGATTTTGCAGGTTCGAAAGTTTGAGCTATAGGGTGAGGTTTTATAGGCTGGAGTATTGGAGGATGAGGAGAGACCTGTTTGAAGTTTATAAAAGTGTGAGAGGCATGGATAGACTAAATAGCCAAAGTCTTATTCTCCAGGTAGGGAAGTTTGAAATGAGAGGACATTGACTTAAGGTGAGAGAGGAAAAATTTAGAAGCGACTTAAGCGGCAACTTTTTCACAGAGGGAGTGATGCGTGTATGGAATGAGCTGCCAGAGGAAGAGGTGGAGGCTGATACAATAACAACATTTAAAAGGCATCTGGATGGCTATATGAATAGAAAGGGGTAGAGAGATAAGGGCCAAATACTGGCCAGTGGGACTAAGTTAATTTTGGATATAAGACCATGGGACTATAAGACATAGGAGTGGAAGTAGGGCCATTCAGCCCATTGAGTCCACTCCACCATTTAATCATGGCTGATGGGCATTTCGACTCCACTTACCAACACTCTCCCTGTAGCCCTTAATTTCTGGTGAGATCAAGAATTTATGAAGCTCTGCCTTGAAGACACTTAACGTCCCTGCCTCCACTGTGCTCCACGGCAATGAATTCCACAGGCCCACCACTCTCTGGTGGAAGAAATGTCTCCTCATTTCCATTCTAAATTGACACCCTGTAATTCTAAGGCTGTGCCAATGGTCCTAGTCTCCCCCAAGAACGGAAACAAATTGTAAGTCATGCATTTATCTTCTAAGTTTCTATTAGATTTCCCCTCAACCTTCTAAACTCTAATGAATACAATTCCAGGATCCTCAGCCTTTCATCATATGTTAGGCCTACCATTCTTGGGATCATCCGTGTGAATCTGTGCTGGACACGTTCCAGTGCCAGTGTGTCCTTCCTGAGGTTTGGGGCCCAAAACCGGACATAGTAATCTAAATGGGTCCAAACCAGAGCTTCATAATGTCTTAGTAGCACATCACTACTGTTATATTGAAATAAATAAATACATTACATTTGCTTTCTTAAACACAGACTCAAACTGCAAGTTGACCTTCAGAGGATCCTGGACTCGAGACTCCTGGACAAACTTTAGAGAATTCAAGAGATATCCTCACCTGGATATCAGGTTAGTACGGAGGAGATGGACCAAAGGATCCGATTCCATGTGATATGACTCTATGACTATGATTCTAACTGCAGGTTTTCGAATAGTCCAGACAGTCAAATCATTCAAAACAAGAATAATCACATTCACGAGCATTTCCCAAGTTGAAACAATGGCTAATTTGCAAAGATCAGCTCATTCTGCTCATGGATTTCTTTACTGATTTCCATATCCCCCGAATTTGTTTCTCATTTGCTTGTAAGATTAGAGCACCTGCTGCCTATTTGTAGATGCCTTGTAAAAGTGATGCTGAGCTGCAGCAGCTGCAGAAACATGCTGTGGGTTGGCCCACAATGCTGTTAGGGAGGGGTTTGTGACCGAGCAACTGTGTGGGAGAAGGGGAAACCATTTTGCTGAGTGCGCTGACAGAGTCCAGCAGAGCCTCTTGTGTCAGGAGCAATACTACATTCGCAGGGAGGTTTGGGGGTTAGGCCCCCATGAGCATCGCTCTGCCCAAAAGGACCTCGAAAGGGGTCAGCCTCGTGGTCCAGGTTCACATGGCCATGAAGAGTGTACAGGGCCAAAGGCAAGGTGCCTGGCCACGACAAACCTGACTCCAGGGTAATTTTACTCAGGGTAGTTTTGCCATTCATCCGCTCCACCATGCCTGAGGAGTAGGGCTGAGAGGGGATATGATATTTCCATGCAATACTCAGTGCCTTGCTAACATCAGTTGTAATGGTTGTAGTAAAGTGTGTCTCTTTATCGTTATTAATGCTACCTGGAATTCCAAATCCCTCATCAGGCATTTGATCACTGTACTAGCATCATCCCCTTTTGTAGCAAATGTTTCCACCCATTTAGAGAACATGTCTAGGATTACCAGGATGCATTTGAAACCCTGTTTAGTTGGCATGTGGATACTGTCAATTTACACCTGAGTGAAGGGTCCCTCTGGAATGGACAAATTGTCATACTTGGCCACGGGCTTGCCCTCATTGTTCTGTCGGCATGTCAGACTGTGTGATACCAGCGCTAGGGCAGCAGCTGTAAAACCTGGTGCATCCCAGGTCTGTCACACAGCATGTATCATTCCCCCTTTTTCTGTGTGATCAACTCTGTGGGCTGCCGGTACCACGGCATGCAAGTGGGACCTGGGACAAATGATGCATCCATCAGGGTGAACGAGCATTCGGAGAGTGGGGGATTCTTTAGCACCGATCTGGACCCAGCTGCCCTTCTCGGCCTGGCGAGCAGCATTTTGAGTTGCCTGCAATCCCTCTGTGATGGAAGGGGCTGCCAGGGCTGCCCGTGTTCTGTGAGCTTGCAACCCACATGTGGTGGGATTGAAGGTGGCTTTTCGAGCTGTTCGGACAGCGCTGTGACAGGATCATTGGCATTGGTTTGGGCAGGGTCATCGGCCTTGGTGTGGGCAGCGCATTTTATAACAGCAGAGGGCAGTAGAATGGCTTTTAGGAGATTGTTGCATGCTGCAGGGGTCTCCCAGAAGAGGAAATGAAACCCGTCTTTTCCAGAGGGTACCAAAGACTTCCACAACCCGAACGGCATACCCAGAGTCTGTGTAGACATCAGCAGAACTACCGTTGGTGAGGATGCAAGCTCTAGTGAGGGCAAACAGTTCAGCAGCTTGTGCAGATGTTGTGTCTGGTAGCGCAGTGTCTAAAAAAAGTGTGCAGTCTGCATGACCTGCTAACGTCTGTTGAGCGGAGGGTCTAAATGAGGACCCATTGGTAAAGAGGACCAGGTCAGGGTTGCCTAATGGTGTCTCTGAGTGGTCAGGGTGCAGGGCTATAACGTGCTGAATTAAATGCGAACAGTCATGGTGTTCCGGGTGTGAATCTGCGATGATAGGAAGAAGGGTGAGGGGGTTCAAAACAGCAGCACGTTGAGTGGAAAGGTTGGCACCGGATAGAAATGTCACCTTATTGCCTTTTCCCCTAGTGGTTGTGAAATGTTGGATTGCTGCTGAATTAAGCAGCATGGCGACTGAATGGGGAACCGAAACAGTGCATGGATAGTCCAGCACAATAGAGGTGGACCTCTTTACCGTTACAGTGGTGGCTGCCACGGCTCGTAATCAGGCCAGAATTCCTCTTACACTAGGCACAAAGTAAAAGGCTACAGGGAGCCGGAGATTCCCACGCATCTGTGTCAAAATCCCAGACTCACATCCCTCTTTCTCAGTCACATACAGTTGAAACGGCTGTGTATAGTCAGGCACCCCAAGAGCAGGA
>NW_025211574.1:22418-23894 GCF_004010195.1 Chiloscyllium plagiosum
TCATGGACTCAACCTGCATATCAACCTTTAGAGCATCCTGTACTAGCGCTCCGAGATCCTTTTGTACTTTGGCTTTATGAATTTTCTCACCGTTTAGAAACATATGCCTATGTTCTTTTTTCCAAAGTGCAAGACATTGCATTTGCACACATTGAATTTCATCAGCCATTTCTTGGACCACTCTCCTAAATTGTCTAAATGTTTCTGCAGACTCCTCACCTCCTCACTTCGTATCATCAGTGAACTTCACCAGAATGCCCCCAGTCCTTTCATCCAGGTCATTAATATATAAAGTGAACAATTGCAGCCCCAATACTGAACCCTGTGGGACGCCACTTGTCACCAGCTGCCATTCTGAAAAAGAACCTTTTATCTTTTATCCCAAACCTCTGCCTTCTGTCAGGCAACCAATCCTCAATCAATGCCAATAGCTCACCTTGAACACCATGGGCCCTCAGCTTACTCAGCAGCCTCCTGTGAGGCACCTTATTAAAGTCCTGTTGGAAGTCTAGGTAGACAACATCCATTGGGTTTCCCTGGTCTAACCTACCTGTTATCTCTTCAAAAAAATTCTAACAGGTTTGTCAGGCACGACCTCCTCTTACTAAATCCATGCTGACTTGTTCTAATCTGACCCTGCTCTTCCAAGAAGTTAGAAATCTCATCATTAACGATTGATTGTAGAATTATACCTACAACTGTGGTTAGGCTAATCGGCCTATAATTTTCCATCTTTGGTCTTGATCCTTTCTTGGACAAGGTGTGTGCAACAGCGATTTCCCAATCATCTGGATCTTTCCCTGACTCCAGTGATTTTTGAAAGATTACAACCAACGCCTCTGCTATTTCTTCTGCCACCTCCCTCAGAACTCTAGGATATAGCCCATCCGGGCCAAGGGGATTTATCAATTTTTTGACCTTTTAGCTTTTCAAGTACATTCTCTTCTGTAATGGCTGCCATACTCAATTGATGCAATCCGATAGGATTCACAACCAAGCACTCATCATATTAATGCAATAGCCTTGTCGAGATGCTTATGCATGACATGGTTAGTTAGAGGCAAATGCTGGAGTCCAAATTAGACAAACAAGAGGCTGGAAAGAAGGGTTATACCCGAAACCTTGACTCCTCCACCTTCTGATGCTGCCTGGCTTGCTGTGTTCATCCAGCTTCTTGTTTGTCTACAATGCATGATAAGAGCTAAGTACGAAAATGGGATGCCTCATTGAGAGTCTGAGCGAGCAAAAAGTTATAGTGTCATAGAGATGTACAGTATGGAAACAGTCCATTTGGTCCAACCATTCAATACTGACCAGAAGCGTATGTTTCTGTGCTGCATATCTCGGTGATTGTATAACAGTTTGCTCGGTCAACCTCTCAGTGAGCCTGGCTGGCACACACCCATTGAGAACATATCATATTAACCTTTTTATTTATTTAGTCACTTGTCACACATTATCATGAATGGAATTACA
>NW_025211575.1:0-6017 GCF_004010195.1 Chiloscyllium plagiosum
GTTCTCCCACTGTCACTGAATGCAGCACCTTCTATCGGTCTGTACCAACTGTTACAAGCAATTCCACCTCCCTGGAAGGAACCACCCCACACGAGAGCAGAAAGAAACAAGAGGGATAGGGGTTTCCCCAACATTAAGCTCCTCACCCCATCACAGCGGGAGGATCCTCACCCTAACAACCATGACAGGCTGACTGACCGTGTCCAAGCTGTCAGACTGGGATCTGAGACACCTCTTGTCTCACTGCACTGAGCACCGTGACTGACTGTGGACAATGATATCAAGCTTCCTGGTTTGTGTCTGTGCTTAACACCAAAACAAGGCAGCAGGCGGGTGAGCCTGGTAGGTCTGGCTAAGGGGAAATACTGGTAGCTCTGGCTGAGGGCAGGGTAAGGCAAGGCAATAATTCTGTGAGTATTCAAGTCAGTTCAAAGTGAGTGTGTACAAACACCGAGTGAGCAGCCCAGAGGGACAGGCCATGAGCTGGGTGGGTGTCCCTGAGCACAGTGTCCTTGCAGGAGTATTGCAAGGAGAGTTGTCAGTGCACCCTGACCTGCAGCATTGAAGTACAGAAGCGAAATGTCAGTGTGTTGGAAATGTGCTGGGATGGCATGGTGAGGCTCTCATGTGTCAGATGCCTGCATTGGTGGGTGTGGAGTACATGCAGCTTCTGTCTGTGCAGTGTCCGCCGAGATGTCGATGTCCAAGATAGAAGGCTGTCGGAGCGAGGGGCGAGATGAAGTCACCAGTTACCAGCTCGGACTTTCACGTCCAATTCTCCATATTGATTTTCCCTGCTGTGGTTGGGAGGGTATGAAGCTGCAAGTTGTTGAGAGATCCTTGAATATGGCTGTTGATCATCAGTCATCATTCAGTCAACATCTTGCCATTCCCGCACTCAAATCTTGTTTTAAAGAACAGTCCAGCAGAGGAACAGGCCCTTCATTCCAGCAGCTCGCACTGACACATGATGCCATTCTAAAGTTAAAATAAAAGTTTTTGCTCTGATACCTTCTATGTCATTCTATTCCCTACTTAGTAATACTTGTGCCAACATGCCTCTTAAACCTTGCTATATTGGCTTCTTCCCCTCTATCAGTGCATTCCAGGCACTTTCACATTCTGTCTGGAACAGCGAAAAAAAACCTTACCTATCACATCTCCTGAACTTTCTCCCTTTTACTTAAAACCTAACTGTCCTTCTATCTATGCCTCTGATAATTTTGTAAATATCTATCAGGTAGCCCCATAGCCAATGATGCCCAGCTGCACACAAACCGTGTTTGTTCAATATCTCCTTCTGGCTAATATCCTCCAGACCAGGCAAGATCCTGGTAAAACTTTTCCATACCATCTCCAACACTTCCATACTGGTGTGGCAACCAGTACTGTACACAATATTCTAAATGTACCTCGAACTAAGTTTCCCTATAACTGCAATATGACCTGCTAATTTTCATACTGCATGCTGCGGTGTATGTCTGCAAGTTTGCCGTCAGTCTTCTTGATCACCCTATCCACCCATGTTGCCACTTTCAGGGAACTGAGGAGCTGTACACCTAGATCACTTCGGATGTTGATGCGGCCAGTAAGTTTTCCATCCACTTTATACTGCTCTCCTGCATTAAACCTTCTAAAACGCATCACGTAGCAACTGCCCAGATAAACTTACATCCGTGTTTTCTCTGTCCAAGTCTGCAGCTGACCCTGTGGGATGCTAGGCAAGTGATGGTTGGGCCCTTTGCTATCATCAATAGCCACAGGTAAAGTGCTGGAAGACTGGAGGTTGGCTAACGTAATGCCACTACTTAAAGGATTTAAGAAGAGCAATAAGGAAAAGCCAGTGAGCATGACGTCAGTGGTGGGTAAGTTGTTGGAGGGGATTATGAGGCATAGATTTTCACGCATTTTGAAAGGTAACGACTGATTAGGGATAGTCAACATGGCTTTGTGCAAGCAATATTGTGCCTCACTGACTGACTGAGATTTTTTTGAAGAAGCGACTGAAATGATTAATTGAGATAGAGAGGTGTACATTGTCAATATTGACATCAGTAAGGCGTTGAACAAAATTGTGCATGGTCATCTGTTTAACAAGGTTGGTTCATATGAAATACATGGAGAACTAGCCATTTGGATACAAAATTGGCTCAAAGGTTGGAGACAGAGTGTGGTGGTAGAGAGTTTCAATATCTGGGCAAATGTTTGCAAATCTTCCCATGCTGTGCAGATAGTCTGGTTTATGGAGTCGTCCACTAGCACGGCCTGCATAGCTCTTCATCTTGGCCTTTACCTTGTCTCAGTTTATGGTGTCTGGTCTGGTTCTGTGAGGCAGATTCAGAATTTGAGGCAATGGACCAATTCAGCTGCTCTGGCAATGTCTTTATTCAAAGTTTGCATTCTTGTGATTGGGCCCACCATTGTCTGACTTATCCAGTTATTCCAATCCCCCCCATCTCCTTATCCATATTTTCACCAAGTTGTAAGTTAATTAATTATTTGTTTTTTTCTGTATCTTTCCCTGGCCTTGGCTTTTGTCTCCCTCGTGTATCGAGTGCTGGCATGGTGAAGCTCAGAAACATTAAAACGGTGTGTGTCAAGCCGTTGTTCACTTCTCAATGTGTCCCATGTGGTGCTCCATAGACAGGGGTGTTCCAGGAGCTTTGACCCACGTGTTTGAAACTTGGTATGTGCCTGTCCATCGAACGCCTCTGTTTGTCTCTCTCAGTTGATTGTGCGGTGAGCAACACGAGGAAGACCCTTGAGTATAATTGTAAAGGACAAGGCATCTACCTTGTAGCTGAGGGGACTCTGACTGCCTCCTGTTAGTGGAGGGACTGGGATTGTTTGTTGGAGGTTGTGCTGTAAGCTGCCTCAGACATTCCGGGAGACCTAAGGATTTGGTGACCCAACTCTGGACGGAGCTTGGGGACTGTAGTTACAGCATCTGGGTCTGCAACACAAACAACAAATGGAGCAGAAGCTGTAGAGAGGGTAAGCTCTGAAACCACGGAGTGAGTGTGTGTGGGGAAAGGGATCAGCAGTATCTGTGTGCATCTTAGCCTGGACAAGCATACCCTCTCTCGCTCCCCGTTACATATATTGATGCACACTCTCCCTCTCTACCCCTCACACGCACTCACACTCCCCCTCTCACATTCCACACACGCAGTCCACTCTGTCACACACACATGCACACACAGCCTCTCTCTCTCCCTCCCGCACTCTCACCCACACTCCACCTCACTGTCTCGCACATACACACAATGTCTCTCTTCCTCCTTCACACAGACACGCCCCCCTCTCACATATACGCACGCACACACGAATTCGCATATAAATCTGTGGATTGAATTTGCATTTTCCCATTTGTATTTGCACATGCATTTTATTTTGTTCCAAAAACATACAATTCATAGGCATTCAGTCAATGTGTTATTTTATAAATCGTACTTTGTAAATAAAACCAGTCTGACTCCAGGTCAAGACACAAACAGGGCACAAAGAAGGCCTGATGCTTAGAATACATTGACTGCAAGCGTTCCGTCATTTACATCGATAATACCTGAAGGTATCTCCAGGCGGTGACTTAAAATAAATTCTGCAATTTGCATATTAATCAATCAAACTTGCACCTCCGTTTTAACTGTTTAAGTATTTAAGAGCCAACTCATGTGCAGAGTTTACAACCCTTTGATCTTTTTCTCATAACTTCTGTGTTTAAGATCTTCCACTCTCTTACAGCTGATGAATGAGCAGCGCAATGAAACCTTGTGTTTACAAATAAGTCCACTGGACTCTAACCTGGTGTCGTTTGATTTTTGACCTTGTCCAACCCAGTCCAAAACCAGCGGTTCCATGTTTTGGTTTTTACTGGTTAGCTAATCCTCTCCCCTCGCAAAGTAAATTGTTCCTAATCCCATGTGTTCTTGTCTTGCATATTAATCTTTTGCGAGGCAGGTTACACAGATGTCTGGAAGTTTAGGTATAATACATCTATTGGACCCGCATTATCCACTTTGCTTGTTACGTTTTTGAAAGAAAGTTAGTCAAATCATTCAAACATGATTTATCCTTCATACAACTATGTTGACTGTGCTGGATTGTGGATCAGTGGTGCTGGAAGAGCACAGAAATTCAGGCAGCATCCGACGAGCAGCAAAATCGACGTTTCGGGCAAAAGCCCTTCATCAGGAAGGCTTGACTTTGGAAATCTTCTGTTATTAATTCATTCATAACGTATCCTAACAATTTGTCTTCAATCCCAATAGTTTTCTCACTACTTTTCATTGCTGAGTGAAGCTGGTTATTCGAAGTCCTTCCCTTTCTATAACCATTATGTTCCCTTTCACAATTCCTGTGTAACAGGTACAAGGCTGTAAAAGATCTGCTCGAATTGCTGTGTAAGAGGCATGAGTGGCTGATTGGACTCATTCTATTCCTACTTTACACATTCGCAGGGCTGAATGTCCTCCTGGTGTTCCTACATTATAGCCTCAATGGACTTGTATGTCCTGCTCCTGTTGCTGACCAAGCCGCTCAAGATATCAATGCCCACCTCCTGTTGCTCAATGACAGATTTGAGGACATATGGAATCTCCCTGCTGAAATGTCACTTTTCAAGGACTGAACAATGGAGGCAAGTTTTGTTGCCCACACTGGGTAGCTCAGTGGTTAACACTGCTGCCTCACTGCACCAGTGATCCTAGTTCAATTTCAGTCTCCAGTTTCCTCCCACAGTCCCAAGATTTGTAGGTTAGGTGGATTGGCCAAGATAAATTACCCATAATGTCCGGGGATGTGGAGGCTAGGCGCATCAGTCATTGAAAAAGCCAGGTTATAAAGATTGGATGGGGTGGATGGTGGGTATTGGATGGGATGGTCTTCAGAGGATCAGTGTGTTGTCGATGGGTCAATCGTTCTGCTTCCACACTGGAGAGATTCGATGATTAACACCTTTGTTGCAGAAGGCAGTTGAAGGAACAATCTTTGAGTTCATTGCAACATCCTTTCCACAGTGAGGAGATTAAATCTGTGTGCACTACTTCGGATGTGATCTTACGAAGATCCTGTACAGCAGCAGCAGCACTTTACCAGCCTGCTGTAAGGTTCTCACTCAGGTTAGAGCAGTCTCCGCTCTCTGGGGAATGCACAGCATTGCTGGAAGATCATTGTCTTTTTCTACTCTACCAGCATAACGGGAGAACTGGAGAAAATATCACAATGCTGCCTGAGAGGAACAGGTAAGATATGGTGAGATAATATCCATGTTGAGATATGTCTCAACAAACATCTTGCCTGAATCTGCCATTAACCTCACCAGAGCCTACGTCACTCAGATTCCACAGAATCTGTTGAGGTGATCTTAGAAACAGCAAGGAGAACCAAACATTCATGAGAGTTACATATCAAAGTGAAAGCTGCAACACAATTGTTGGATATGTTATAAAACAGTAAAATAGACGTACAGGTTTTTGGGTAATGCAGTAACAATGGACAGCTTCAATTTACATCTAACCAGTGTTTACCCAAGTGAATGTTCATGCTGGGAAAATGGAGTTAATGATCGTGTATGAGACGGATTGTTTTAGTAGTATGTTGAGCACCGATCTGTTGATCAGGCAATTCTGGAATTGGTGTTGTGTGATCAGAAGAGCAAAACGAATACTTTGGGCAATAGTGATCTTAATATATCAAATTTTACATGACGTCTGAATACAAGCAGTTTTTTTTTCATATATTATGGATATACACCTGAGTCGTGATACAAGAATAAAATTGGCTTTAGTGAATTTGGAAAGTACATTAAAATGACTTAATGAAAGACAGGCAATGTCTGCTATTTACAGAAACACTGTAAGGTCTATAATATACACATATCCCTCCAAGGCATAAATCGCAAAAGTGAAAGGTGACTCAACGATGGTGAATAAAAGAAGTTTAAAATTACATTCAATCAAAGAAAGCGCCTTAGAAATGGGTGATATATTGTGGATTCATTGAAATTTTGGACGCAA
>NW_025211575.1:6562-12210 GCF_004010195.1 Chiloscyllium plagiosum
AATACCAAGTGACCATGGGACTTGTGTAACTAAAGACTCAAATCATTCGTATCAGTGACGAGGTAGCGTTTGCAAACAAAACTGTATTGACCATTATTAAGTCTGAAAGTAATGGACATAATAGTTGCATTGGTAAGCTCTCTATTTTTCCGTATTCAATTTGAAGATTATAAATGCATTCTAAGGAGTTACAAAGTGAAGAAGATGGAGAATGGAGAATTACAGACCAGTTAACCTATTGTTCACAGTGGGAAATCTGTCGGAATTTATTATAAAGAATGTGATATTGGACACTTGGAAAGTTATAGCAAACGTCTAGAGAATGATGCTAGATTTCTGAAAGGGAAGGCAACATTTACAAAACTTTTGCTTGAAGATGTCTCTTGTCGATATAAACAATAGAGAACAAGTGGATGTGGTATAGTTGGATATCAAGAGGATTTTTAAAGAATTCATACAGTAAGTTCGCCCTTTAAAAATAAAGCAAATTGTATTGGGAGGAATATACGCAAATGGGGGAAGGTAAAAGTTAAGTTTCCCTTTGTTTGAAGGGAATCATAATATAGGCGATGTGCTCTCTCTCCATGGATGATATCTGATTCACTGTGATCTCCAGCATGTGTTGGTTTCAGTACAGATTCCAGCTTCTGCAGTAATTTGCTCTGACTACAAGTAAATATGTTCTGCACCAGTGACACAGAATGTTGGTGAGTCTGTACCTAGAGTATTGTGTACAGCTTTGATTTCCTGATCCAAATAAATCATACTGATCTCATATACTGAGTGGCCATTCTCCAGATTAATCCCTCGGATGGCAAGATTATCCGATGAGTGAACTCTGCCTGTATTCTGTACAGTTTCAGAGAATGAGAGGTGATCGAAATGAAACTTTAAAAATATCACACAGAGGGGAGTGACGAACATAGGGGCATTGAAAAATATGAGCAAGATTAGCGAGAATTTCAAGATATTCCACAAGGACATCAAGCAGAACAGAATAACCAGGGCCCATTAGAAACCAAGATGGTAATCTGTCTGTGAAGCTGGAGAACATTGATTGATTGTGACATGAGAGCTTCACATCTGTTTTACTTGGGAGAATGAGGAGACAGATACATAGTTCAAGAAGATGGACTGGGAAGTTCTTAAACAGATTTAAATAAGATGCGAGCAGGGATTGATGGTTTGGGCTGGTATAGAATTGGATAAGTCCCCAGGTCGAAATGAGTTGAATCCCAGGCTGCTGTTGGAGACAAGGGAGGAAAGGCACTGACTCAAATGTTTAAGTAGGATCTAGTCACACGGGAGGTGCTAAAGGACTGGAGCCTTTACAGGAGTGCGGGTGGAGATAGACCAAGGAACTGTAGTTCAGTGAGTATCAGGCCAGTGTCAAGGAAACTATTGGGGAAAATAGGGAAGGAGAAATTTGATCTTCATTTAGAAAGACAATATTTAATCAGGGATCATCAGCATGAAGATATCAGAGGGAAGTCATGCCTAACAAATCTTATTGATATTTTTCGAACAGGTCATTTATATGGTTTTTCTGCAAGACCTTTGTCAAAGTCCCGCATGGGAAACTAATGAAGAAAATACAATTTCATGTTATGATGGGTAACTTAGTAAGTTATATTGAAATTGTGTAACTGTCAGGAGACAGAGAGTAGTGGTAGAAAGCTGTTTGTGTGATTGGAGACCAGTCTCCCCAGGCGTATCACAGGGATCAGTGCTATGTCCCTTTTTATTTGTGGTATTCAGAAATGATACAGATGCGAATTTGGTGGGGGTGGGGGGGGGTGTGTGAGTGTGTTAAGTACATTTGTATTGAGCACAAAGATTGTGGAGAAAGTGAGGAGAAAGGTGTTATGTTACAGGAAGATACAGATGGAATGATCAGATGGGCAGAGCAATGGCAGATGGAATGGGACCCTGATAAATGTGAGGTGATGAACTTTAGAAGAAGGAACGAGACAGGGGGAGGACACAATGAATGACAGCACACTAGGAAGCTCAGAGGGTGCTTCTCCACACATCCCTGAATGTCACTAGGCAGGGTAATAGGTTAGTTCAGAAGTCACATGCGACTGTCGGTGTAGCCTTTATTCATCGAGACATAGATGGTAAGAGTTACACAAAAGTTTGATTCGGCCACAGATGGAATACCGTGTGGAGTTCTGGGAGGATGTGATTGCAATGGGTGGGGGGGGGGGGGGGGGTTGCAGAGGAGATTCACCAGGATATTCCCTGTGATGGAGCATATCAGCTATGGAGAGAGGCTGGATAAGCTCAGGTTGATTACTTTGGAGCAGAGAAGGCTGAGGGGGACTTGATCCAGAAGGACAGGATTCCGAGGGACATGGAGAGGGTGGATAGACAGCAGCTGTTCCTTTTAGTAAAAGGGACAAGAACAAGGAAGCACCCTGTTAAAGTGAAGGTTTAGATAAGATATGAGGATTGTTTTTCACCCAGAAGGTGTTGGGGTCAGGATTAAACTTCCTGAGAGGATAGTTGTGATGGGTAATCTCACAACTATTAAAATGTACTTGAAGTATCATAACATTTATGGCTACAGATCTCATATAAGAAAGTGGGACTAATGTAGATCGCACTGTTTTTCTGACAGTACAGAGTCTATGCTTCTGTGATTGTTTGATTATGGACGGTGAAAGCAGTTAAGAAGATAAGTGGTGCGTTGACCGTCATTTCAGGGGGATTTGAGTACAGGAGTAAGGACGTCTTAATGCAGCTGTACAGGGCCTTTGTGAGACCCCATATCGAACATTGTGCAGTATTGTGGGCAGTTTTGGTCTCCTGAACAAATAAAGGACAAATTTGACATTGAGGGAGAGCAGCGAAGGATGACCAGTCTTGTCTCTGGTTTGACAGGCTTATTGCAGGAGCAGAGCTTGGGGTGACTGGGCTTGTATTCCATGGGCTTTAGGAAAATGAGTGAAATATATAAAACTCTGACAGGGGGAGACAGTATGGAAGCAGGGATGATAATTCCCCTGGCTGGGACGTCTAAAACAAGGGCCCACAGTAACAGGTACAGACAGGCCACTCTGCATTGAGATGAGAATAAATGTCTGCACTCAGAGACTGGTGAGCATGGGGACCTCTCTCCCAGATCAGTCTGTGGAAGACCAGGCACTGAATATAAATGATGATTTTTAGACACGAAAGGGATGGGAATAGACCAGAAGTATGGTGTGGGGATAGAGGATTAGCGATCATAACAGGTTGTTCTCTGATAGCGGGGCAGCTGTGTTCCTGAGGAACACTATATTATAGAAAGCAGTGCAATATAAATAATGGGGGCAAAGCGAAAAAGGGGGTAAGGACTGAACGCCCAATAATATCAGGAAAAATCAAAACAAAACAACAGCACAGTCTACATAAACTTTTAAACCATATATTGTAATAAAATAGTGCTGTAAATGTAACACTGTCACACAATAGTTACTGACAACAGCACTGTACCTTTCACCAAGAACTTCACCAGAAAGCATGCGAGCTGACTGACCACGTGATGCTGCTGCGGGATTCCAGTTAGATTAGATTCCGAAAGTATGGAAACAGGCCCTTCGGCCCAACAAGACCACACCACCCTCCGAAGAGTAACCCATCCACACCCATTCCCCGACCTTATGTTTACCCCTGACTAACACACCTAACACTATGGCCCAATTTAGCATGGCCAGTTCACCTGACCAGCACATCTTTGTGGGAGGAAACTGGAGCAACCGGAGGAAACCCACGTAAACACGGGGAGAACATGCAAACAGTCAACCAATGTGGAAATTGAACCCGGATCCCTGGTGATAACCACTGAACCACTCTGCTGTCTCAAGATTTCTCCCTAAGATTCTTCCCCTGGTTTTAAATAAAGTTCTTTCTAAATCTCGACTACAATTCCCAGTTCTGATGTAGGTTTGCTCGCTGAGCTGGAAGGTTCATACATTCAGAACCTCAACCTAAGCTACAAATCTTCTCAAAACTCGCTTACAATTCCCAGTTTCAGGCTCAGTTTCAAGGATTGCGGAGCGAATTACATTCCTGTTTTAGCTGAATACATTGAGGTTCATTTTGTAGACAGAGGATCCGGAGGCTGGGATTTGCTGTTCAGCTGATGCCGGGTGTGGAACACGTCACAGTGAACAGGAGCTCGCTTTATTAAGAAAGGTGTGCAATTCACGGATCGTGTTGCAGCCAAATCATGTTTAATAAACAACATTATTGGAGTACTGCCTGTATATTGAATGGAGGAGCAAAGTTGATGGACCGAAGGGACTGCAGTAATTCTTATTTTATATGTCCCGATGTTTAAACATATTAAGGGACATGAAAACTGTGTGGGGAAAACTGCATTGAGGTGATTTTCTCCATGAACTAGAATGGAGAAGGCTCAATATGTTTAATGACCTTCACCTTTCCCAATGTTTCTGTGCAGTCTGTGGGAAAGCTCTGTAATTGTTGTCACAAGACCTCAGATGTTAGGAAGGAGATCTCTGCAGGGTGACAAGACTGTGTTTTCAATTCCCTTTTCTGATACCGAGGCTGGTGCTGGGTGTTCTGTCCAGGTTTATCCTTTAAGACCTCGGAGCAGTTTGATATAATGGAGTGTCTTGCTTGGCTGTTTCCGAGACCATTGAAGAGTTTATCACATGTCTGTGTGTCTGGAGTCACTTTTAGGCCAGACCAGGAAAGCACGGGTGATTCGTTTCTTGAAGTTCATTGGGGAAGGAAATTGGTGTTTACAATCGACATTGGTTTCAAGGTCACTGTTACTGACGCCAGATTTTTTATCTCGATATTTTATTAATTAATTTTAACTTCCACCAGCTGCCAGAGCATTAGCCTGATATGGATTAGTAATCCAGTGACATTTCCACAACAGCACAATCTACACATGGGGACCTATCGGAAACCACACTGAGCAGGTTATTTTTGTGCTGCTTGACAGCTCTGTCAAAAAGAACTCCCACCAATGTGACTATCCAGACGGGACTGAGGGGGTGGTAAATGGTCAGACTGTAGTCATTCCCTTGTTATGGGACTGGATATAGTTGAGTAATTTTCCACATTGTCAGGAAGATGTCAGAGTTGGAGCTGGAATGAAACAGGTTCCTCAGGGACACGGCTTGTTGTGCTGCACAAGTCTTCAGTCCTATTACAGGAATGATGTCAGGGCCCATTGTCTTTGTTGTATCTGCAATGTTCAGCTGTTTCTTCATGTCACATGCAGTGAATCGAATTGGCTGAAGACTGGCATGTGTGAATCTGTGAGCATCATGAGGAGGATGAGGTGGATTTCTGACTGAGGATGGTGCAGACACTGCATCCTTGTCTTTTACACTGATGTGAAAATGTGTTGCTGGAGAAGCGCAGCAGGTCTTCCTTGAAGAAGCTCTCTTCCTCCCTCTACTCATCGAATTCAGCACCACCTTCCTAACCTGCAATATTCTTCCTGACCTCTCCGCCCCACCCCAGTCTGACCTATCACCCTCACCTTGACCTCTTTCCACCTATCACATTTTCGACGCCCCTCCCCCAAGTCCCTCCTCCCTACCTTTTATCTTAGCCTGCTGGACACACTTTCCTCATTCCTGAAGAAGGGCTTATGCCCGAAACGTCGATTCTCCTGTTCC
>NW_025211575.1:12467-13222 GCF_004010195.1 Chiloscyllium plagiosum
ATTAATATCAGGATAATTGGAAGAAAGATAAATCGACATATCATGAGCTTATTTGTAAATTCATAAAAAATACAACTGCTGAATACGTTTAGAGCAGTTTTTCTTACAAAGAAAAGGATAATGAGAATGTTTAGCAGTAGGACGGAATCGGACTATTCAGCTGCAGACATCTTCTCTTCCTTCCACAAATGTATAACTTGCAACAATTCCAAATGTATTCTGATTGATAAAGGAAAGAGCAAACAACTGTAAATTCTATTTTTTGTTTACAAAAAATGTCACAAACTTAAATAATATTTTAGCTTTAAAATATTTAAATCTTACTGTGATCAGAATTACAATAAATCTTTGTGCTGAAGAAAAATATAATCAAATCAAAATATACATCGATATTCACAATAATTGGCTGAGTGAACACTACAATATCTTTCCATCAGTTGATGTACTGAGCCATATTTCTACTTTTCTATCCCTGACTGGATTGATCAGTGGTTAGATATTAACAATAACTAAATTATTAATATGCTGTCAGTGAACTGAATATTAATGAGAAACTTCACATTGCCGTGGAATATTGGAAATATTGGAATATTACTCATTTCAACAATCAAAGTAATCACAGCCTCATCGATTAAGAGATATCTAATGACATTTCACCAATAATTACTGTTTATTTCAACACATTGCTTGTTCAAATTAATATCAGAATAATTGGAAGAAAGATAAATCGACATATCATGAGCTTATTGTAAATT
>NW_025211575.1:14603-17952 GCF_004010195.1 Chiloscyllium plagiosum
GTGGGAGGTATGTCGAGCTGTGACAGTTACTGTACAGTGGGAGGTATGTCGGGCCGTGATGGTTATGGTACAGTGGTGAGTATGTCGGGTCGTGATGGTTAGTGTACAGTGGGAGGTATGTTGGGCCGTGATGGTTACTTTACAGTGGGAGGTATGTCGAGCTGTGACAGTTACTGTACAGTGGGAGGTATGCTGGGCCGTGTGACAGTGACTGTACAGTGGGAGGTAGGACGGGCCGTGATGGTTACTGAACAATGGGAGGTATGTCGGTACATGACTGAGACTGTATAGTGTGAGGTATGTTGGGCCGTGTGACAGTGACTGTACAATAGGAGATATGTCGAGCTGTGATGATTACTCTACAGTGGGAGGTATGTCGGACCGTGATGGTTACTGTACAGTGGGAGGTATGTCAGGCCATAAAGGTTACTGTACAGTGGGAGGTATGTCGATCCATGACAGTGACTGTACAGTGGGAGGTATGTTGGGCCGTGATGGTTACTGTACAGTGGGAGGTATGTCAAGCTGTGACAGTTACTGTACAGTGGGAGGTATGATGGGCCGTGATGGTTACTGAACAGTGGGGTGTATGTCAAGCCGTGATGGTTACTGTACAGTGGGAGGTATGTCGGGCCATGATGGTTACTGTGCAGTGCGAGGTATGTCGGGGTGTGATGGTTACTGTACAATGGGAGGTATGTCGAGCCGTGATGGTTACTGTTCTCTGGGAGGTATGCCGGGCCGTGATGCTTACTGTACAGTGGGGGTCTGTCGGGCCGTGATGTTTACTGTACAGTGGGAGGTATGTCTCTCAGTGATGGTTACTGTACAGTTTTAGGTATGTCGGGCCATGATGGTTACTGTGCTGTGCGAGGTATGTCGGGGTGTTCTGGTTACTGTACAGAGGGAGGTATGTCAGGGTGTGATGGTTACTGTGCAGTGGGAGGTATGTCGGGTCGTGACGGTTACTGTACAGTGGGAGGTATGTTGGGCCGTGAAGGTGAATGTACAGTGGGAGGTATGTCGAGCTGTGACAGTTACTGTACAGTGGGAGGTATGCTGGGCAGGTATGTTGGGCCGTGTGACAGTGACTGTACAATAGGAGATATGTCGAGCTGTGATGGTTACTACAGTGGGTGGTATGTCTGGCCATGATGGTTACTGTACAGTGGGAGGTATGTCAGGCCATAAAGGTTACTGGACAGTGGGAGGTATGTCGATCCATGACAGTGACTGTACAGTGGGAGGTATGTTGGGCCGTGATGGGTACTGTACAGTGGGAGGTATGTCGAGCTCTGACAGTTACTGTACAGTGGGAGGTATGATGGGCCGTGATGGTTACTGTACAGTGGGGGGCATGTCGGGCCGTGACGGTTACTGTATAGTGGAAGGTATGTCGGGCTGTGATGTTTACTGTACAGTGGGAGGTATGTTGAGTCGTGATGGTTACTGTACAGTGGGAAGTACGTCGAGCTATGACAGTGACTGTACAGTGGGAGGTATGTTGGGCCGTGTGACAATGACTGTACAGTAGGAGGAATGTCGAGCTGTGATGGTTACTCTACAGTGGGAGGTATGTCGAGGTGTGATGGTTACTGTACAGTGGGAGGTATGTCGGAACGTGATGCTTTCTCTACAGTGGGAGGAATGTCGGGCCGTGATGGTTACAGTACAAGGGGGCTATGTCGGGCCGTGATACTAACTCTACAGTGGGAGGTATGTCGGGCCGTGATGGTTACTGTACAAGGGGGGATATTTCGGGCCGTGATGCTTACTCTACAGTGGAAGGTATGTCGGGCCGTGATAGTTACTGTACAGTGGGTGGTATGTCGGGCCGTGATGGTTACTGTACAGTGGGAGGTATGTCTCTCTCTGACGGTTACTGTACGGGGGGGGATATGTCGGGCCGTGATGCTTACTCTACAGTGGAAGGTATGTCGGGCCGTGATAGTTACTGTACAGTGGGTGGTATGTCGGGCCGTGATGGTTAATGCACAGTGGGACGTATGTCGAGCTGTGACAGTTACTGTACAGTGGGAGGTATGATGGGCCGTGATGGTTACTGTACAGTGGGAGGTATGTCGAGCCGTGATGGTTACTGTGCTGTGGGAGGTATGTCAGGCCATAAAGGTTACTGTACAGTGGGAGGTAGTCGAGCCATGACAGTGACTGTACAGTGGGAGGTATGTTGGGCCATGATGGTTACTGTACAGTGGGAGGTATATCGAGCTGTGACAGGTACTGTACAGTGGGAGGTATGATGGGCCGTGATGGTTACTGTACAGTGGGGGGTATGTCGGGCCGTGATGGTTCCTGTACAGTGGGAGGTATGTCGGGCCATGACTGGGACTGTACAGTGTGAGATATGTTGGGCCGTGTGACAGTGACTGTACAATAGGAGATATGTCGAGCTGTGATGTTTACTCCACAGTGGGAGGTATGTCTGGCCGTGATGGTTACTGTACAATAAGATGTATGTTGGGCCATGATGGTTACTGTACAGTGGGAGGTATGTAGAGCTGTGACTGTTACTTTACAGTGGGAAGTACGTCGAGCCATGACAGTGACTGTATAGTGGGAGGTATGTTGCGCCGTGTGACAATGACTGTACAGTAGGAGGAATGTCGAGCTGTGATGGTTACTCTACAGTGGGAGGTATGTCGATGTGTGATGGTTACTGTACAGTGGGAGGCATGTCGGACCGTGATGCTTACTCTACAGTGAGAGGAATGTCGGGCCGTGATGGTTACTGTACAAGGGGGGTATGTCGGGCCGTGATGCTAACTCTACAGTGGGAGGTATGTCGGGCCTTGATGGTTACTGTACAAGGGGGGATATGTCGGGCCGTGATGCTTACTCTACAGTGGAAGGTATGTCGGGCCGTGATAATTACGGTACAGTGGGAGGTATGTCTCTCCCTGACGGTTACTGTACAGTTTGAGGTATGTCGGGCCGTGATGGTTACTGTGCAGTGGGAGTTATGTCAGGCCATGAAAGTTACTGTACAGGTGAAGGTATGTCGGGGTGTGATGGTTACTGTACAGAGGGATGCATGTCGGGCCGTGATGGTTACTGTACAGTGGGCGGTATGTCTGGTCGCGATGGTTAGTGTAAAGTGGAAGTATGTCGGGCCGTGATGGTTACTATACAGTGGGAGGTATGTCGGCCCGTGATGTTTACTGTACAGTGGGAGGTATGTCGGGCCGTGATGGTTACTGTACAGTGGGCGGTATGTCTGGTCGCGATGGTTAGTGTAAAGTGGAAGTATGTCGGGCCGTGATGGTTACTATACAGTGGGAGGTATGTCGGCCCGTGATGTTTACTGTACAGTGGGAGGTATGTCGGGCCG
>NW_025211575.1:20735-23904 GCF_004010195.1 Chiloscyllium plagiosum
TACGGTACAGTGGGAGGTATGTCGGGCCGTGGTGTTTACTGTACAGTGGGAGGTATGTCGGGCCGTGGTGTTTACTGTACAGTGGGAGGTATGTCGGGCCGTGGTGTTTACTGTACAGTGGGAGGTATGTCGGGCCGTGGTGTTTACTGTACAGTGGGAGGTATGTCGGGCCGTGGTGTTTACTGTACAGTGGGAGGTATGTCGGGCCGTGATGGTTACGGTACAGTGGGAGGTATGTCGGGCCGTGATGATTACTGTACAGTGGGGGGGGGGATATGTCGGGCTGTGATGGTTACTGTACAGTGGGAGGTATGTCTGGCCGTGACAGTTACTGTACTTGGAGGTATGTGGGTGTGTGATGGATACTGTACTGTGGGAGGTATGCCGGGCCGTGATGTTTACTGTACAGTGGGAGAGATGTCGGGCCGTGATCGTTACTGTACAGTGGGAAGTAGTTGGACCGTGATGGTTACTGTACAGTGGGAGTTATGTCGGGCCGTGGTGTTTACTGTACAGTGGGAGGTATGTCGGGCCGTGATGGTTACGGTACAGTGGGAGGTATGTCAGGCCGTGATGGTTCATGTACAGTGGGAGAGTTGTCGGGCCGTGGTGGTTACTGTATAGTGGGATTTATGTCTGTCCAGGAAGTTGCAGACTGTATGTTTTGTACAGAATATGATTGTGCTGCTGCCGATGGGCCATTATACCTCATGGATGCATCGTCATTGGTGCTTAATCTGTTTAAAGTCTGTACCATTCAGTAGATATCACGGTGTGGAGGGTCTGCAAAATGTGAAGTTAGCCCTTGTTCCCCATTAGGACTGTGCAGTGACCTTTCTTACCGATATATGAAATGGAGGAGTGTATCTGCAGCAGGCAGATCGGTGATGATGTCGTCAATTTTTAGTTTGCCTTTTATTGGTTCCCCATAACCTGCCGCTGAGCAGTCTAGCCGCCACAGGATCCAACATCAATGCTGAGCACTATGATTATTTTAGATTTCCTACACTGTGGAAACAGACCCTTTTGCCCAACCATTCCACGCCAACCCTCTCCAAAGAGCAACCAACTCCCATGGCCAATTCACCTGATCTGCATTTCTTTGGACTGTGGGAGGAAAGCCATGCAGACACGGGGAGAATGTGCAAACTCCACACAGGCAGTGGCCTAAGGCTGGAATCAAACCTGGGTCTCTGGTGCTATGAGGCAGCAATGCTAACCACTGAGCCACCATGCCTCCCCATATTGGCTATATGTCAAGGAGCTGTCCGCCTCTGCCTGGCTGTGTCCTGTCAGTGGGACAGAACCTACCACAGAGGATGGTGACGTTGCCTGGGACATAGTCCTGTTCACATAATCTTGCTTTCCAGACAATATCTGATTGTTGCTTGATTAGTCTGTGGGAAATATACAGCAGGTCACTTTTACATTCTGTATAATGATGAATTAATATCACTTTATTTCTTACATATTTTAAAATAAACCAAACATCATTGTTTTTCAGTTGAACGCCATTGTAGTGAACAATAATTGACTTACCAGAGCGCACATCTAAGTATTACAGTTCAGTGACTATAGTAAACAGCCAATTCATGTCCAGTTCAGTGAACACACCATCTTGCAGGCAGAAAAGCTGTTGGAAATGACATTGAGAAAAAACCCACATTCAGGCACAGTTTTACTGGCCCTCACCACGACCTCCAAAAACACTGGCCATCTCCAAAATCTGTTCAGTGAGCTTCCTAACTTGAGCTGGACAGCTAGTCACACAATCCCTCACAATAGACTGATTAGAGACATACCTGAACAACAGGGAGATGTGTGTGGGGCAGACTGATCAATGGACTAGCACATGGCGCTGGTCCAGATGCAGTTCAACATTTGTAACAATGACCAGTAAGCAACCATGTATTGCAAGTATATCCCTTCTGTAATTTTATACCTTGGACCCAATCCTGAATGAATGTGTTATAAAGATGAAGGGTTCCTGCAGCAGATGGCATCTTACATTGAATCCCTCATAAACCATATCCAGTGTATGTTATTTCCACAATGTCAGTATCCAAACAGAATTGTGCAGCTCCATTGATGGCCAGTATGATCCCAGCCCAACATCCTTGTGTGTGACTTGAGCTGGAAATCTCTGTGTAAATGTTTCCACCATTGTTCTAAACATTAACAACAAAGTCTTTTTACTGAAGGTCCGACATCCTTTCGTAATGCCAACTTTTCGATTGTCCAATAAACACAAAATCCCTCCTTTATTCAGTTCATCTTTATAACAATATGGTGAATACAGTGCACAACTCACAGTATGGAGCATTGAAATGATGGGCCTCAGTTCCACACCCAAGACCAAGTTATTATTAAGTGCAAGAACTTTGAAAATAGAACATAGAACAGTACAGCACAGAACAGGCCCTTCAGCCCACGATGTTGTGCCGACCATTGATCTTCATGTATGCACCCTCACATTTATGAGACCATATGCATGTCCAGCAGTCTCTTAAATGTCCCCAAGGACCTTGTTTCCACAACTGCTGCTGGCAACGCATTCCATGCTCTCGCAACTCTCTGTGGAAAGCACCCGCCTCTGACATCCCCTCTATACATTCCTCCAACCAGCTTAAAACTATGACACCTCGTTTTAGCAATTTCTGGCCTGGGAAATAGTCTCTGGGTTTCGACTCTATCTATGCTTGTCATTATCTTGTATACCTCAATTAGGTCCCCTCTTCTCCTCCCTTTTTCCAATGAAAAAAGTCCGTGCTCAGTCAACCTCTCTTCATAAGATAAGCTCTCCATTCCAGGCAGCATGCTGGTAAACCTCCTCTGAATCCTCTCCAAAGCATCCCCATCTTTCCTATAATAGGGCAACCAGAACTGGACGCAGTATTCCAAGTGCGGTCTAACCAAAGTTTTATAGAGCTGCAAGAAGATCTCACAACTCTTAAACACAATCCCCCTGTTAATGAAAGCCAAAACACCATATGCTTTCTTAACAATCCTGTCCACTTGGGTGGCCATTTTAAGGGATCCATGTACCTGCCTACTAAGATCTCTCCATTCCTCCACATTGCCAAGAATCCTATCATTAATCCAGTACTCCGCTTTCAAATTCGACCTTCCAAAATTAATCACCTGGCATTTATCCAGGCTGAACTCCATC
>NW_025211576.1:0-2886 GCF_004010195.1 Chiloscyllium plagiosum
TCGCGGGACAAAAGAAAACCCAGATTAAACTCCGAAGACCGATCCAGGCGAGGGGAGAAACTGGGCCCGACCCCTTGTGGGACATCTCCCATAGCGGTAACCGCGCCACACCTCCTGCCTGTCGGCCATTACTAATCCCAGAATTGTGATTGGACCCTGTTGCCTGCTTCCTTTGACAGGATTGGATGTTGCGACTTGGTTACCAGTAGTGCCCAGCACGAAGATCTTAATTGAAAATGTTCAGGTAACGGAGCCGACAGCCACTCTGAGCCAAGATTACCTCTGGATAGTTTACCTTGCAGTGGCAATGGCTACCTTAATCACCATGGCGACCATCGTTGTCCTCATCACTTGCTGCATTCAACACCACAAAACAAAAGCCAGAAAAGGTAAGAGCAGATACATAGTAGTCTCGGTTTTGTTGTCGAATATTTACTCGGGCTGTTGAGAAGATCGGGGGCATTAATTTTATGAAGAAACACCTCTCTGTAGCTTCATCTTGAGACTGCAACAGAGAGAGAGAATCATTAAAATCAATGTGACACTGCATCACTTCCTGTGATGATGTATACATGTCTCGTTACCTTTATCTCTGAGACTGTCAGTATTTGGTCTTGTTTGATCTTCTGTTGCTTTATCCAGGATAGGTGAACTACAATTGTACCTCTGCATGAAAAGAGGGGTGAGGCAGGTCATTGAGATTAAATGGCGTCTAATAGAGATAAACGTGAGATTTTGCCTTTTGGAAAGTCAAATCAGGGTAGGAGATTCATGGTGAATGGCAGGGTCTTAAGGAGTGCAGTGGAACAGAGGGATCTTGGAGTTCAGGTGCATGGTTCTCCAAAGGTGGAGTCCCAGGTAGACAGGGCAGTGAAGAAGGATTTTGGCACACTGGCCTTCGTCAGCGGCACGGTGGATCAGTGGTTAGCACTGCAGCCTCACAGCACCAGGGTCCCAGGTTCAATTCCCGCCTTGGGCGACTGTCTGTGTGGAGTTTGCACATTCTCCCAGTGTCTGCGTGGGTTTCCTCCCACAGTCACAGAGATGTGCAGGTCAGGTGAATTGGCCATGCTAAATTGCCCGTAGTGTTAGGTGCATTAATCAGAGGGAAATGGGTCTGGGTGGGTTATTCCCTGGTGGGTCAGTGTGGGGCCGAAGGGCCTGTTTCCTCACTGTAGGGAATCTAATCCAATCAAGGCATTGAGTATAGAAGTTTGGCAGTTATCCAGGACGTTGGTGAGGCTACACTTGGAGCATTCTGTTCAGGTTTGGTCACCTTGCTGTAAGAAGGACGTTGCCAAGACTCCAGGGTCTGAGTTATGGGGAGAGCTTGAACAAGCTAGGACTTCTTTCTTTAGAAGACTGAGGGGGGATGTTATAGAAGTGTATAAGATCATTGGAGACATGGATAGGGTGACCGCACTCCATCTTTTCCCCAGGGTTGGGGAATCGAGGACAAGAGGGCATCAGGTTAAGGTTAGAGGGGAAAGAATAAAAGGGAACCTGAGGGGCAACGTTTTTTACACAGAGGGGGGTACACATATGGAATGAGCTGCCAGCGGGAGTGGTTGAGGTGGGTACATTAACAACATTTAAAAGGCATTTGGACAAATACATGGATAGGAAAGGATTAGAAGGATTTGGGCCCAGTGCAGGGAAATGGGATTAGCGCGGATGGACATTATTGGTCAGTATGGACAAGTTTGGGCAGAAGGGCCTACCTTTGTGCTGTAGGACTCTCTATTGCCATGAGAGAGATGGGGGGGACATTAAGAGTCAGTTTGATTTGCCAATGTATTGTAGACTTTTGCCTTCAGTAGGGTATTTGTACCTGATAGCTCCTGTAAAATAAGAACAAGGCAGGAGTAATCTTTTAGTAGATGTTTATTACAGTCTCTGGTGTAGACATACGTTACAGTCACGGACACTTCAGTGGCTGGGCTATCACCAAAGGCATTAGCATTGCTCTCTCCAGCATGTCATGCTTTAGGTGCACCACAGTTAAGATGGAGTCTGAGACCTTTACCCTCTCCGGTTACATGCAGTTATACAGTGAGCAAGGCTCTAAAAGGCGTCCCATCAGAGCAGATTACAGCTCTACGGAGCTGCCGCAACATTTTCCCACACGGAGAGCGGAGGAAAGGAAGATTAGCCTCCTTCCAAGAGTTGAGGAGAAAGTGAGGTCTGCAGATGCTGGAGATCAGAACTGGAAATGTGTTGCTGGAAAAGCGCAGCAGGTCAGGCAGCATCCAGGGAACAGGAGAATCGACGTTTCGGGCATAAGCCTTTCCTGAAGAAGGGCTTATGCCCAAAACGTCGATTCTCCTGTTCCCTGGATGTTGCCTGACCTGCTGCGCTTTTCCAGCAACACATTTCCAGCTCCTTCCAAGAGTTCAAAAGTAAGGAAACATCATTAGGAGTTTAACAAAGAAAGGGAACAAAAGATTTGTACAGAGCCTTAGGGAATCATAGAGTCATCTAGCATGAAAACAGACCAGTCTATGCTGAACATAATCCCAACTAAACCAGTCCCAGCTGCCTGCTCCTGCCCCATATCCCTCCAAACCTTTCCTATCCACGTCTTTATCCAAATGTCTTTTAAACGTTGTAACAGTACCCACATCCACCACTTCCTCAGGAAGGTCATTTCACACACGAACCACACTCTGTGAAATAATTGCCCCTCATGTCTTTTTTAAATCTCTCTCTCTCCCCTCCTTCAATACATTTGGAATGAATTGCCTCTGATAATATCCACCTGTAGGGCAACTGATACAGGAGGAAGGATGTTGTGAAACTTGAAAGGGTTCAGAAAAGATTTACAAGGATGTTGCCAGGGTTGGAGGATCTGAGCTACAGGGAGAGGCTGAACAGGCTGGGGCTGTT
>NW_025211576.1:4255-15801 GCF_004010195.1 Chiloscyllium plagiosum
AAAATCTGGGGAAAATTTTCCCTCTGCACCCCCCCCTCCAGCCCACACAACACCCACAGCCTCCCCCAGCTCAGCTTTCTGTATTGTGTTTCTAGTTGGGATGGAGCTGTGGGTAAAAACTCTGCAAAGAATGTGTAGCCCAGACAGGAGTGTCTGGATACCCTGAAGTGTAGCACTAGGGGAGTTGGTTGAACTCTTTGACTCTTTGTATTCTCTCACCGGTCGCATGACAAAACCTCACCAGAGGAACTTGCAACCCCAATCTTATCAAAACGCGCTCTCTCTCTAGATGTGAACCTCATGAGGCCGGTCATCATTTATTGCCCGTCCCTAATTGCCCTTGGGAAAGTGACCTCTGGTGTTACCTCAGCCCGCAGCAGGTAAACACCCCCACAGTGCTCTCAAAGAGAGCGTTCCAGGGTTTTAACAGCGGAGGAATGGTGGAGGTGTTCCCCTCTCCTTGTCCTTCTCCATGGAAGTGGTTGTGGGTTTGGAAGGTGCTGTTGTTTCGAATTGTTCATCAGTCAGCATGGTGCGAGGCTTATGTAAAACAAAACGTTGCTGAAGGGTCGTCCAACCTTCGGATATTCAGATTACCATCGGCCATTTTGAAAACCTCTTCAGGAAGAAGGCTCTTGCTGTGAGATTGGTTTCACTGGGCTGTGATTTAGACTCTTTGTCAGGAAATAGGTTTGGAGTGAGTTAAAATTGGGGTCCACCAAAATGATGAGACAAAGTGGACCTCCCAAATGTACACCAGGGATGAATTCTACGATGTTTATCTGATCAAGCAATACCAGGCAAGAATTTGGTTCCCATTCTGGCCATTGGCACACACACACACACACACACACATGGGTACTGCCAACGACCAAGCATTCACCAATCACCTTACTCTCGTTGATCACTCCTTCCAATTGACAGCTGCCAGATCCCAGCCACCAATTCGGTCACACACCCCCACCCCCCCCCCTTCCTTTCCCCTCGCTTTTCCACTCCTTCCCGGTGCCCCTCCAAGTGGGGGTGAGGCATGGATGGAGGGTAAGGGGGTCTGGAGAATTTCCACTCCTTCCCGGTGCCACTCCAAGTGGGGGTGAGGCATGGATGGAGGGTAAGGGGGTCTGGAGAAAGTGGCAAACAATGCAGGTGTGCCAGCGGCCGAGAGGGACTGGGGAAGTGGGGGTGGTCTAGCGGGCAGGATTGGCATAAAGGGAGCTGAGCAAGAGTCTGCAGGCGCTGGAGATCTGAAATACAACAAGGAGGTGCTGGAGAAACTCACCCGAAACTCAGAGAAACTCGGCCGACGTTCCGGAAGGAGGGTCGGAACGTTACCTCGTTCCTTCTCTCCACCGAGTTTCTCCAGCGCTTTTTGCAGCAAAGCATGTGAACTGGGAGTGGGAGGGGGTGGGGTCGGGGTTTGTAGGGATGGGAGGAGAGGTGGCTGAAGGAAGGTGGGGGGGCTGTGCAAGAGGAGATGGTGAGCGGGCGGGAGTAGGAACAGCGGTGCACCCTTCCTTCCTTCGTTGGATCTTTGCCAACTTCCATGTTGCCCGGCCCGTTCCCATCGCTAAGGTCAGAGACTGCATCTGCTGGAAGTGACTCAACCCTCCACCAACCCAACCAAGTGCAGGCTGTTCTGAGTGGACCCTCCTGGGTCAGCTTTTGATTTGTTTCCGAATCACGTTGTATGTCTTTTATAATGTAAATATAGAGCCATTATAGAATAGAATAGAAACATACACCCCACCATGCAAGAGGTAACCCTCGCTGAATCCCCCACCATCAATAACCTGGAGGTGACCAGTGACTAGAAAATGAATTGGGTTCAGCCATATACATCCAGTGGCTACAAGCGCAGGTCAGAGGCTGGGAATACTGCAGTGAGTAACCCGCCTCCTGACTCCCCAAACCTGTCCACCATCTACAAGGCACTAGTCAGGAGGTGATGGAATACTCCCCACTCCCCCTGGACGGGTGCAGCAGCACTCCAGAAGCTTAGAATCGAATCATAGAATCCCCACCGTGTGGAAACAGGCCATTCAGCCCAACAGGTCCACACTAACCTCCCTCCCCCCCACCCCACCGAAGAGTATTCCACCCAGATCCACTCCATTACTCTACATTTACCCCTGACTAATGCACCTAACCTACACACCCCTGAACACTACGGGCAATTTCCCATGGCCAATCCACCCTAACCTGCACATCGTTGGACTGTGGGAGGAAACCGGAGCACCCGGAGGAAACCCACGCAGACACGGGGAGAACGTGCAAACACCACACAGACAGTCACCCGAAGCTGGAATTGAACCCAGGCCCCAGCGCTGTGAGGCAGCAGTGCTAACCGCTGAGCCACCCATAAGTTATTTTGATATCTTCATGCCCTGTTCTGATCATGACTCAATGACCTCTGAAGATGGGGGTGACCTTGCTGTTTGACTTTGACTGGGTGCAGGAGAAGGATTGGTGCAGGAGGCATTACTGTTTGTAACGATGTTACAGGACAGGATCACATCACCACAATCAAAATAACCACAAGAGAGAACAGGGTGGCACGGTGGCTCAGTGGTTAGCACTGCTGCCTCAGGGGCCCGGGTTCGATCCCAGCCTTGGGCGACTGTCTGTGCGGAGTTTGCATGTTCTCCCTATGTCTGTGTGGGTTTCTTCCAACGATGTGCAGGTTAGGGTGGATTGGCTATGCTAAATTGTCCCAGAGTGCTCAGGGATGTGTAGGTTAGGTGCATTAGTCAGGGGTGAATGGGTCTGGGTGAGATACTCTTCAGAGGGTTAGTGTGGGCTTGTTGGGCCGAAGGGCCTGTTTCCACGCTGTTGGAATTCTATGAACCACCTTCTTGTAGTCACGTGATCTTCCATCACTTCTCATGATGAGGTAGACCAATCAATGTACTTATTCACATTAACCCTTATACACTACATCCACCCCATGACTGACTCTACCTTAACTCATGTCCATCTCACTATCCAATACCAACAAAGCACCATTGAATTTAACAACTTCCCCTTTCTCCTCTTTTCTTGACCTATTGGACGGTGCCCCTCAGGTCCCCTTTCTTTGAATTTAATTTAAATTGAACTTTGACATAGCCATTTACCTCTGTATTAGGAGCTCTGTGTTTAAGAGGGTCCTGAGCATAACTTTTGATGCTAGAGTGTTGGAGTTTACGCATGAGGTTACTTTGAAGTCATGAATGGACCTGTGATGGTTATAAAAGGTCACAGAACACGAGAGAAATAAAAAAGGGGGAGTTTCCTGGTGACGTGACTGCCATTTATCCATCCACGAATGCAATTAAATCCTAATTATCTGGCCATTCACCCCCTTGGTGATGGTGGGATCCTGCTGTGCACAAATTGGTGGCCACGATTCCTCAACGACTGCACCTCAAAGTTACTGCTTTGGCTGAAGGGTGCTGAGTCGAGGGGTGGCTACCTAATTGCAGTTCCTTCCTTTGGAAGTCACTGGTATTGGCTTGGAGGTAGCTATGAGCCCATATACAAAGAGAGCTGGAACGGCGAGATGTGTGAGAGAGGAGGGTGAAAAAGCTGCTGGGTTAGATCACTGTGTTTTTGTTTTTAAAAAGGAAAATGCCTCCATTCGGGTAAATGTGTCTCTCTTGGAACAGGAATCAGGCCTCAGAGAGCATTGTGTTGGACCAACCCATCATTGAGAGAGAAAGGCAGGCATTTAAAGGGGCCTTGCAGCTTTCAGCCCTTAGTCAGGTCTCCATGGCAACCACTGAGGCCTCCAAGATCACAAGCTCGGATTTTCATTGGGGAAGGGTCGTGACCTGTAGTTTTGGGAAGCCCTGTTCTTAAACTTGTCTTTTGCACTTTTCCAAAGAGAGTGATGGCCACAGTAATAACGATGTGGTCCTTTCACTACCAATCCCATGATCCTGTTAAGCCTCTCCCTGTAGCTCAAACCTGGCAACATCCTTGTCGATCTTTTTCTGAACCCTTTCAAGTTTCACAACATCCTTCCTATAGCGGGGAGACCAGAATTGAGCGCCGTTATCCAAAGAGGCGGGATGTGATGTGGTGTGGTGTGAATCTCGTGACTACAGATTAGACATGTCCACAAAGGTTACCATTATTGGGACACAGTTTGATCACAAAGAAATCGAGTTATTGTTTAACCTCCTGGCATGTAGGCAGTGAACAGGAGGAACCAACGATTGCTGCTGTGTTTTGAAACGTTGTTTGTGAAGACTGAAATGTTTACGTGACCACTCTGAGAAATCTTCATTTCTCTAGCTGCCTTTCAGCCCCTCCTTCAAACCTACCTCTTTGATCAATACTTGACTCCATGACAGGTTTTTTTTCTGATAACACTCCTGTTAATCACCAAGGTCAGATTTACTCTATTAAAGGCACTGGATATATTTTCTAATCATGGACACACCTCTGGCGCGAAGGTGGAACTGGAACCTGGACCTCCTGGTTAAGGGTTAGGGACACAACCTCGGACAATCGTAGGATTCCTACAGTGTGGAAGCAAGCCCTTCGGCCCATCAGGTCCACACCAACCCTCCAAAGAACATCCCACCCAGACCCATATTTGTGAACCAGCATTTCCCACGGCCAACCCAACGAACCAGCACATCTTTGGCCAGTGGAAGTAAACCTAAGCAGATGCAGGGAGAATGGTCATTAAAGGATCCCTTAAGCTGAGCAAGCCCTGGGCTGGCGGGTTGGCATATAACCCTCCAGGGTTAACTCAAATATACTATCTCCACCTTTCCAGGAGGCATGGTGGCTCAGTGGTTATCACTGCTGTCTCCCGGTGCCAGGAACTGGGGTTCAATCCCACCCTCGGGTGACTGTCAATGTGGAGTTTGGATATTTTCCCTGTGTCTGTGTGGGTTTCCCCTGCAGTCCAAAGATGTGTAGGCTAGATGGATTAGCTCGGGGCAATGCAGGGATGGGATATGGGAGGGGCTGAGTGGCCTGTAGATGTTCTATGATTTTTCTCTCACCAATTCCAGGAGGTGGAAAATTGCAGCTATTGGGATTTACTGTTCAAATCTCTTAACAGATTAATTAGAATTGATATAGAATCCCCTGACTGCAGATCAGATGTGCTGGAAAAGCACAGCAGGTCAGGCAGCATCCGAGGAGCAGGAAAATCGACGTTTCAGGCAGGAGCCCTTCAGCAGGAATTTTCGTGCTCCTTGGATGCTGCCTGACCTGCTGAGCTTTCCTGGCACCACGCTGATCTCTAACATCCTCACTTTCACCTACAGATCAGATGTGTCCACAAAGGGTCACAGTTGCCATTATCGGGATATAGTTTGATCGCAAAGAAATCGAGTTATTGTTTAACCTCCTGACATGTAGGTAGTGAACAGGAGGAACCAACGATTGCTGCTGTGTTTTGAAACGTTGTTTGTGAAGACTGAAATGTTTGCGTGATTTCGTTTCTCAAACTGCCTTTCAGATTCCCCCCCCCCCCTTAAAACCTGCCAACTTGTTGTTGCTTTGTTTATTTTTTATTATTGATTCTGTTTGCACAGCTTCTGAACAAGAGCGCAATCGAAATGAAATGAAATGGAAACCTGAAACATAAAACTGAAGGTGATGCATCGGGTCACGGAGCATCTGAGAATTAATGTTTCAGGGCGATGAGCTTTCATGTGAACGCTTCACAAAAAGAAAAGCCGAAAGACCCAATGGGTCTTTTAAGGTGGAGGGGGTGAACAGGGGAGGGAAAGAACAACAAGGCTAGGACTGCTGAGTGTTCCCAGCAATCTCTGTTTACGTTCCTGGTCACGACTGAGTTTGTCAGAAAGTGGTTTGGAGAGAGTGCAGGGCGACTGGGAGACAGCAGAGTTCTGAACAACTGTAAGTAATGTAATGTAATCTAATCTAAAGAGTCCTTTCCAAGTTAAAGTGTTAACTCCCTGTTCACCGTCCAGTTGTGAGGAAAGCTCCTGAATGTATACAGGTTGTTCCAAACAGGACCTGCTGACTAACACGAAGCACTATTACTGAGATAATGGCAAATCGATTTAAGCTGGTCATTTTTAGCCTTATTTGTTTTGCAAATGTACGACAAATGGTAGCAGCTGAGAAATGGTGTATTCAAAGTATTTCTGTTAAAAGAGCAATACAGCACAGGAACAGGCCCTATGGCCCTCCAAGCCTGTGTTGACACATTTTGCCCTTCTATGCAAAAGCTTATAAAACTTTGGAGTTAATTACAGTTTGTATTAGCTTCCCTCCAACTTGAATTTTCATCTCAAACATGAAAGAACCATAAAAGGAGCTATAAAAGAAAACAAAAGGTCAAAAACTGAAAGCAGACTGTTAAAATGGATTCTAACTTGCATTGATTCATGTACCTTACTAAGGCAAATGTAAATATTTTTGTCATAGGATTGCTGGCATTTGAATTTATAAGGAAATGCTGGTTTTTTAAAAAAAATATAATGATTGTTTAATGATTTTGCAACCAATTCTGTTTGCTTCAATGAAGCAACTTGTCCATCTCAATAAACCTTGTTAATTTAGTAACATCCGCTGACTAATTGTGCTCAAGTTACTGACCTGGTTGGGGGATTCGGGTCTATGGTAGAGGGATTTGACTAATTGCGGGTCCATACTGGGATATTCAACTGTTTTGTTGTACTTTTTCATGACTTTGACATCGAGAGGTTTGCCAATTCCACTTTTAATAATGGCCTGGGAGCTACGTGAGAACATAGGAACCAGGAGCAGCAGGAGGCCGTGTGGCCCATCGAGCCCGCCCTGTCACTCAGGAAGATCATGGCTGACCTTTTCATGGACTCAGCTCCACGTCCCCGCCCTCTCACCCTAACCCTTAATTCCTTTACTTCCAAAAATCCATCTTTGCCTTAAAAACATTCAATGAGGAAGCCTCAACTGCTTCACTGGGCAGGGAATTCCACAGATTCACAACCCTCTGGGTGAACAACTCAGGCCTGAACCTGCTCCCTCCCTTGGGGTGATGGACCCTAGTTCTAGTTTCACCCACCAGTGTAAACAACCTCCCTGCTTCGATCTGATGAGGAAGCCTCAACTGCTTCACTGGGCAGGGAATTCCACAGATTCACAACCCTCTGGGTGAACAACTCAGGCCTGAACCTGCTCCCTCCCTTGGGGTGATGGACCCTAGTTCTAGTTTCACCCACCAGTGTAAACAACCTCCCTGCTTCGATCTGATCTATTCCCTCACAATTCAATATGTTTCTATAAGATCCCTCCTCATTCTACTAAATTCTGATCATTATAGCCTACTCTACTCAATTTCTCCTCAAAGCCAACGCCCCCCAACTCCAGAATCAACCTCGTGAACCTCCTGTGCTCCCCCTTGAGTGCTGGGATATCCTTTCTCAAGTGTGGAAACAGGCCCTTCGGTCCAACAAGTCCACACCGACCCTCTGAAGACCCATTCCCCCTACCCTATATTTACCCCGGCTAATGCACCGAACCTACACATCCCTGAATGCTACGGGCAATTTAGCATGGCCAATCCACCCTAACCTGCACAGCTTTGGACTGTGGGAGGAAACCGGAGCACCCGAAGGAAACCCACGCAGACACGGGGAGAATGTGCAAACTCCAAACAGACAGTCACCTGAGGCTGGAATCGAACCCGTGTCCCTGGCGTTAGGAGGCACCAGTGCTAACCCCTGAGTCACCGTGCTGCCCCTACCAAGGGCAGAGGCAAAAAAAGCAGTGGGATGGCATTCTACCCCCCCCCACTGGATCATGGCTGATATAGTTCTGAACCCCAATCTCCAGCCTCCTCCCCGTAACCCTGTTACTCATCAGGAACCTATCTGTCTCTGTCTTGAAGTCACTCAATGACTTGTCCTCTGTCACAATAAGTTCCAAAGATTCCCCACCCTCTGGCTGAAGAAATTCCTCCTCATCCCAGTTCCAAACGGTCATCCCTTCACCCTGAGGCTGTGCCCTGGGGTCCTAGTCTCTCCTACTCATGGAAACATCTTCTCCACGACCACTCTATCCTTGGCCTCTCAGTGTCCTGTAAGTGTCAATCAGATCCCCCCTCATCCTTCTAATCTCCATCGAGTACTGACCCAGAATCCTCCTCTGTTCCTCATATGACAAGCTCCTCATCCCCGGAATCTTTCTTGTAAACCTCCTCTGAACCCCCTCCATTTTCAGCATGTCCTCCCTTAGATACAGGGCCCAAAACTGCTCACAATATTCCCAATGCGGTCTGACCAGACTCATACAGCCTCAGCAGTACATCCCTGCTCCTGTAGGAGAAAGTGAGGACTGCAGATGCTGGAACCCACCAACCACAAGGCATGAACTCAGATTTCTCCAGCTCCCTCATTTCCCCTCCCCCCCACCTTGTATCAGTCCCAACCTTCAAACTCAGCACCACCTTCCTAACCTGCAATCACCTTCCTAACCTGCAATCTTCCCCTTGGATGCTGCCTGACCTGCTGCGCTTTTCCAGCAACACATTTTCATCCCTGCTCCTGTATTCTAACACTCTTGAAATGAATGTGAACATTGCATTCTCTTTCCTAACTGCCAACTGAACCTCTATGTTCATTGTAAGAGAATCCTGAACTAGGATTCCCAAGTCCCTCTATCTTCAGATTTCTGAGGCCTTTTCCTGTTTAGAAAATTGTCTACTCCACTATCCTTCCGACCAAAGTGCATAACCTCACACGTTCCCGCACTGTATTCCATCTGCCACTTCTTTGCCCACTCTCCCAGCCTGTCCAAGTCCTTATGCAGCCTCCCTACCTCCTCAACAGGCCCTGTCCCTCCACCATCAGCAAACCTAGTAACAACCCCCTCAGTTCCTTTGCCCAGATTGTTATGTATAACATGAAGAACAAGGAAGTGAGGACTGTAGACGCTGGAGATCAGAGTAAAACAGTGTGGTTTTCCCTGATGAAGGGCGTATGTCTGAGACGTCAATTCTCCTGCTCCTCGGATGCTGCCTGACCTGCTGTGCTTTTCCAGCACCACACTCTCGACTGTCATGTATAACGTGAACAGTTGTGTTCCCAACACTGACCCCTGCGGAACTCCACTAGTCACCGGCTGCCATCCTGAAAGAGACCCCTTTATCCCCACCCTCTGCCCTCTGCCAGTCAGCCAATCCCATCTCCATGCCAATACCTTGCCCTGAACACCATGGGCCCTTCCCTTATTTAGCAGCCTCCTGTGCAGCTCCTTGTCAGTGGCCTTCTGGAATTCCGGATCAATCTCGGAAACTGGCTCTCCGTTCTTTTCCTTGCTCATTACTGACTCAAAGAATTCTAACAGATTTGTCGGCCATGTCCTCTCCATGATGAAGCCGTGCTGACTCAGCCCCATGTTACCGTGCACTTCCAACTGCTCTGTAATCGCATCCTTAATAATGGCACTCCAAACTCTTACCAACCAGCCAGGTCAGGCTAACCGGCCTAGATATTGCTAACCAACCTGTTACAGAGATGTTATTACACCCCTCTGGAGCTAGTGGGACTTGAACCCAGGTCTCCTGCCTCAGAGGTATGAACAGTGCCACTGTGCCCCAAGAGCTAACAGGCCAATCATTTCCCGCCTCCTTCCCTTCTTAAACGGGGGTATCGCACTAGCTATTTTCCAGTCCTCTGGGACCCTCCACGGGTTCCTGATAGAGCACCATCAATCCCTCTACAATCCCTCCCTTCCAGCCTCCTGCTCGTCACCCTCAGATTCCAGCCTTTGTAGGGTTTTTTTTTTGCCTTTATAACCCCCTCAGCTATCTCCTTCGGAACTGGGGGTGTAGTCCATCCAGTTCGGGTGATTTACCCACCCTCGGCCCTCTCAGCCTCCCCAACACCTTCTCCTTCGTGATGACCGCTGCACTCACTCCTGCGGCTGGGAGCCATTTTCCATGAGGATGCCATGCTAGAGCTTGGGCAAGTGAAGAAGGGGTGTGTTAAGACCATGACAGGACAAAGGCCTGACTCTAAATGAGAAATGCCAAGCCTCTTCAATGGTGGTTAGATTTTGTGGACACATTGTCCAGGAACAAGGCATTATGGTAGGTTCAAGACATCATGGTAGGTCCTTCAGTGAATTGCCAGCAACAAAATGTGTAAACGATAGAATAATGCTTCCAAAAGGGGGGGGGGGGGGGGGGAGTGTTGGGGGTCAGTCACACCCACCCCCTCCCTGAAAATACTCCCCTCACCCCCTACTGAGAGGTCAGAGACCTGGGAAACGATGGAAATCGCATTGACACAACATTGGATTAGGAAGGATTACCTTTATGTAGTGCCTTTCGACACTCCCTCTCCAGCCCAGGGGCACCTTTGAAGTATTGTGACCCAGTCTAATCTGGGCTTTAAGCCAATACTGATCCCTGTAGAGTCATAGAGATGTACAGCACAGAAACAGGCCCTTCGGTCCAACCCATCCATGCTGACCAAATATCCCAACCTAATCTAGTCCCATTTGCCAGCACTTGGCCCATGTCCCTCTAAACCTTTCCTACTCCTATAGGGTAGCACAGTGGCTCTGTGGTTAGCACTGCTGCTTCACAGCACCAGGGTCCCAGGTTCGATTCCAGCCTCGGGTGGCTGTGTGTGTGGAGGTTGCACGTTTTCCCCGTGTCTGTGTGGATTTTCCTCCCACACTCCAAAGATGTGTGGGTCAGGTGAACTGGCCTTCTAAATTGCCCATAGGCTAGGTGTGTTAGTCAGAGGGAAATGGGTCTTGGTGGGTTACTCTTCGGAGGGTCGGTGTGGACTTGTTGGGCCGAAGGGCCTGTTTCCACACTGTAGGGAATCTAATCTAATCAAAAAACATGTTACTGGGGGACATGATGGGTCAATGGTATAGTCAATGTTTCAGATGAGGAGGAGGTAACAGGGTACACTGAGTTCGACAGAAATAGCCCCCATCCAAACACTATTGAGAACCGACATCTCAAAGTACAGGCTGAGGGGGTGACCTTATAGAGGTTTATAAAACCATGGGGGTAAATAGACAAGGTCTGCTCCCCAGGGGAGGGGATTCCAGAACTAAAGGGTTTAAAGTGAGAGGGGAAACATATAAAAGGGACCCGAGGGGCAACTTTTTCATGCAGAGGGTGGTACGTGTCTGGGATGACGAACTGATGAAGGCTGGTATGATTGTAACATTTAAAAGGCATCTGGATGGGTATATGAATAGAAAGGGTTTAGAGGGATATGGGCCGGGTGCTGGCAGGTGGGACTAGATTAGGTTGGGATACCTGGTCAGCATGGACGGGTTGGACCGAAGGGCCTGTTTCTGTGCTGTACATCTCCATGACTCTACAGGGATCAGTATTGGTTTATAGCCCGGATTAGACTGGGTCGCAATACTTCAAAGGTGCTCCTGGGCTGGAGAGGGAGTGTCGAAGGGCACTACATAAATGTAATCCTTCCTAATCCAATGCTCTGTCGATGCGATTTCCATCTTTTCCCAGGTCTCTGACCTCTCAGTAGGGGGTGAGGGGAGTTTTGTCAGGGAGGGGGGTGGGTGTGACTGACCCCCAACACCCCCTCCCCCTCCCCCCCCCA
>NW_025211576.1:20918-23904 GCF_004010195.1 Chiloscyllium plagiosum
CCTTTCCTGTAGCCGGTTATTTTACCACAGTGTCCTGCACACATGCCCATGTGTCTGTCCTTGACATGCTGCAGTGTTCCAGTGAATCCCAGCGTAAACTCACCTTCAGACTGGGCACTTTATAATCTTCTGGATCTAATATTGAGGTTGACCCCTTCAAACTGTGACCCCCCACTCCCATTCCCCTTTCCTTTGGTTTTATTGGTTACATTCTCTGTCACCATGTCCTCTCTCCCCACCCCCCCCTCGCCCCTGTGGGACTGTCTGTCAGTCCCAGTCTGGCAGTTAGACACACCATCATTCTGCCGTTCTCACATTCCACTCACTAAATCTGCAAGTTTAACAGCCTTTCTCCCCCAAAGTATTGTATAAATGCTGTCCCCTTCACACTTCACATCAGCTCTGAGGTAGAGTCATCTCGACTCGAAACGTTGGCTTGCTGTCTCTCCACAGATGCTGCCTGACCCACTGTGATCTCCAGCATTGGTTGTTCTCAGTATGGGTCTCACCAGTTAAAACCATCACTGAGCCGGGTGAGGAATGGTATCGTCCCGTATAACCCTGAACCATACAGTCCTAACTACGTCAGGCACTCCTCACTGTCAGCGCTGGAGTCTCATTGTGTCCGAGAGGGGACAGAACAGGCTGTCGGTTTGCTCACTGAGCTGGAAGGTTCATTTTCAGACGTTTCGTCACCATGATCAGTAACATCTTCAGTGAGCCTCCGGATGAAGCACTACTGATGATTCCTGCTTTCTATTTATATGTTTGGGTTTCTTTAGGTTGGTGATGTCATTTCGTGTGGTGAAGTCGCTTCCTGTTCCTTTTCACGGGGGTGATAAATGGGGCCTGTCAACAAACACATCGAGTTAGACCCCATCTACCACCCCCTGAGAAAAGGAACCGGAAGTGACTTCACCACAGGAAATGACACCACCACACTAAATGACATCACCAACCCAAAGAAACCCAAACATATAAATAGAAAGCAGGAAACACCAGCAGTGCTGTGTCCAGAGGCCCACTGAAGATGTTACCTTGTGTGGTGACGAAACGTCTGAAAATGAGCTTTCCACCTCAGCCAGAACCTTAACCTGAGCTACAAATCTTCTCAAAACTCACTGGGGGACAGAACAGGCAGAGGTCGATTTTCTGAAGGCAGTGAACTACTGGCAAAGCTATTTAGTCAGGATGGGGATGGGAACAGGTTTAGAGAAATGTGTGGATGGTCTCTTCAAATTGGAGTTTGTTAGCGAAGTTCTCTCTCTCTCTCTCTGTCTCCAGAGCACTGACTGATCTGCTGAAGCAGCAGAGCCATCACTCCGTGGACTACATCGAACATGGTGGGAATTTTGGTAGCGTTCAGGTCCCCATCGCTGACAACCTCACACCGAGAACAACGAGGAGCAGTGTGGGTAGGTTGAACCCTTTGCTGCATGGTCGGAGTTGGCAGGGGAGTGCCAAAGGTTAAAGTTCAGAGGTTGAAGGTGCTCTTGAGTTGAGGTCAGATTCCAGGCCCTATTTGGCAGAGCAGTACCTCCAGTTGAGCTACTCTCCCACCTTTACGCCCGGAGCCATGGATTACAATGTCTCCTTTAGCCAATGAGTCAGTGGTGTGCTTGGAATAACATTTTCTGATTTGGAGTTCCCAGTCGATTGCTAAATTGGGAAAATTACAATTTCAACTTTGAGCATCTATTTTAGGACAGTCTTTTTTAATGGGGGGGGGGGGGTGGGTGAAAGGGGCATTATTTGTTGCCCATCCGTAGTTGCCCTGGATCTGAGAGATGTGCCTGGGCCATATCAAAGGGCAGTTACTCAATATGGACTGCGTTGGCCCAGGATGGCAGCTCACCATCACCTTCTCAAGGGGCAACTAGGGACGGGCAATACATGCTGGGCCCAGCCAGTGACACTCACGTCCCACCAGTGAGTAAAAGGCTAAGGGTTCACCTCTGCCTGTAGGTCTGGAGTCACGTGTAGGCCCAGAATGGGTAAGGACAGCAGTTTCCTTCCCCAGATGAGTTTTTGTGTGGGCAAGTTTGATATTTCAGGTTTTGAAAATTAATTCACGGGATGAGGACGTCATTGGCTGAGCCAGTATTAATTGCCCACCCCTAGAGGGTGGAGCAAGCTGCCAGTGGGAGTAGTGGAGGCGGGTACATTACAGCATTTAAAAGCCATTTGGACAGGTACGTGGGTAGGAAGGGTTTAGAGGGATATAGGCCAAATGCAGACAAATGGGACACGATTAGTTCAGGAAATGTTTCCATGCTGTTTGACTCCATGACTCTAATCCAGCAGTATATGTTGACACAGATTACATTCCCCACAGTATGGAAACAGGCCATTCGGCCCAACATGTCCACACCAATCCTCCAAAGAGTAACCCACCCAGAACCCATTCCCCTACCCTATTATTCTACATTTACCCCTGACCAGTGCACCTAACCTATACATCCCTGAACACTATTGGCAATTTAGCACAACCACTTCACCCTGACCTGCACATCTTTAGACTGCGGGAGGAAACCAGAGCACCCAAAGGAAACCCACGCAGACACGGGGAGAACGTGCAAACACCATATGGGCGGCACGGTGGCACAGTGGTTAGCACTGCTGCCTCACAGCGCCAGAGACCCGGGTTCAATTCCCGCCTCAGGCGACTGACTGTGTGGAGTTTGCACATTCTCCCCGTGTCTGCGTGGGTTTCCTCCGGGTGCTCCGGTTTCCTCCCACAGTCCAAAGATGTGCAGGTCAGGTGAATTGGCCATGCTAAATTGCCCGTAGTGTTAGGAAAGGGGTAAATGTAGGGGTATGGGTGGGTTATGCTTCGGAGGGGCGGTGTGGACTTGTTGGGCCGAAGGGCCTGTTTCCACACTGTAAGTAATCTAACCACACAGACAGTCACCCGAGGCTGGAATCGAACCTGGGTCCCTGGTGCTGTGAGGCAGCAGTGCTAACCACTGAGCCACAGTGGGATGAC
>NW_025211577.1:0-5510 GCF_004010195.1 Chiloscyllium plagiosum
ACATCCTTGTAAATCTTTTCTGAACCCTTTCATTTCCGATAGGATGGTGTCAAGCTTTTTGAGTGTTGTTGGAGCTGCCCCCATCCAGGTAAGTGGGGAGTATTCCATCACACTCCTGACTTGTCCCTTGTAAGTGGGGCACTGGATTTGGGGAGTCAGGAAGTAAGTTACTCACTGCATTAGCCTAACATCAGTCAGAGAGAAAATAATGTAATCTATTCTCTGGCAGGTGTGAAAAAGATGGTTGGAACATCATCATAGTATTAACTAGAAGCAACATGGATTTATGAATGGGAAATTGTATTTGAGAAATCAATGAGAGATTCCTGAGGTTGTAACTAGCAGGGCAGATACAGGGGAACAAGTAAGTGTAGTGTATTTGAATTTTCAAAAAGGATATGATAATGCGTCATGCAAGAAGTTATTTCTCAAGATCAGGACTCGTGTTGTTTGGCTGAATTTTATTTGAATGAGTTGAGGATTGTCCATGGAGTCACCAAGCAGTTTCCATGCTCTCAAGGTGGAAACATGGCATTTGCAACATAATTTGGAGGTTACAAATTTATCCTTTTCATCATAAAGCTGGATATTGTTTAAAATGTGAGAGTCTGCAAACCTGGCCTCTTACTGGAGAAAATGAAGTTTATTTTTTTCAAATTCAAAACAGTGGTCAATAGGGTTTTGGACGTGAAGGGGGCCCAGGGATATGGGGTTCATACAGGAAGGGGTTGAATCAGTTTCAGTTAGTCAAGGGTTAAATTTTCAATCATATTGGAAAAGTGAATGGGGACCACAGAAGACAGCAAATAGTACAGGAGCTGAAGCATCAATGAGACAGAGCAGGCCTTGGGTGAATGAACAGACGGCGCTTATAAACTTACGGAAATTTGACATATCCATGAAGACTCTGACTAATTTATATATGCCCCATAGAAAGCATTCTGTCCATGTGCATCTCGGCTTGGTATGGTAACTGCTCTGCCCAGGACTGTAAAAAACTACAAAGAGTTGTTAACACAGCCCAGTCCCTGACACACAGCTCAGTCCCTGACACACAGCCCAGTCCCTGCCACACAGCCCAGTCCCTGCCACACAGCCCATTCCCTGCCACACAGCTCAGTCCCTGACACACAGATAAGTCCCTGACACACAGCTCAGTCCCTGACACACAGCTCAGTCCCTGACACACAGCTCAGTCCCTGACACACAGCCCAGTCCCTGCCACACAGCCCATTCCCTGCCACACAGCCCATTCCCTGCCACACAGCTCAGTCCCTGACACACAGATAAGTCCCTGACACACAGCCCAGTCCCTGCCACACAGCTCAGTCCCTGCCACACAGCCCAGTCCCTGCCACACAGCCCATTCCCTGCCACACAGCTCAGTCCCTGACACACAGATAAGTCCCTGCCACACAGCTCAGTCCCTGACACACAGCTCAGTCCCTGACACACAGCCCAGTCCCTCACACACAGCCCAGTCCCTGCCACACAGCCCAGTCCCTGACACACAGCTCAGTCCCTGACACACAGCCCAGTCTCTGCCACACAGCCCAGTCCCTGACACCCAGCTCAGTCCCTGACACCCAGCTCAGTCCCTGCCACACAGCCCAGTCCCTGACACCCAGCCCAGTCCCTCACACACAGCCCAGTCCCTGCCACACAGCCCAGTCCCTGACACCCAGCCCAGTCCCTCACACACAGCCCAGTCCCTGACACACAGCCCAGTCCCTGACACACAGCCCAGTCCTGACACCCAGCCCAGTCCCTCACACACAGCCCAGTCCCTGCCACACAGCCCAGTCCCTGACACCCAGCTCAGTCCCTGACACCCAGCTCAGTCCCTGCCACACAGCCCAGTCCCTGACACCCAGCCCAGTCCCTGACACACAGCTCAGTCCCTGACACCCAGCCCAGTCCCTGACACCCAGCCCAGTCCCTGACACACAGCCCAGTCCCTCACACACAGCCCAGTCCCTGACACACAGCTCAGTCCCTCACACACAGCCCAGTCCCTGACACACAGCCCAGTCCCTCACACACAGCTCAGTCCCTCACACAAACCAATTGTGCATCCTATTGACTCCATCAATTATTTTTGTTGCCTTGGGAAAGCAGCCAACATCCTCAAAGACCCCTCCCACCCCCCCCGGTTATAATCTCTTCCAACCTCTTCCATCGGCTGAAGATACCAAAGCTTAAACAAATGTACCAGCAGATTCAAGAATAGCTTCTTCCTCGCTGTCATTAGACTTCTGAGTGGACCTTTCAAATTTTAAATTTAATGTTGATCTCTGCAGCTGGATCATTGCATTTCTCGCTCTGTTCTATTACCCACTTTGTGTGATATGATCTGTCTGTACTGCACACAAAACAAAGCTTTTCACTGTACCCAGGCACATGTGACAATAATAAATCAAATCAAATCAAAGGGTAGTGTGACACCTCAGAACAGTGAAGTCTGGGATTTGGAGGATGTCTGTTGGGATCTGCATGATGTTCTGTAAGCCATCAGAGTGAACTTTACACTTCACAGGGTTGAGGCTTTCTCTCTGTGTGTATAAAATAAACAATCACTGCCCCGTTTTCTTGAAGCTATCTTGGCAATTTATCAAGTTTACCCCAATAACAGTACCCATAAAAGTCAAAACCATGTTGAAAATCAGTCATGACATGATGGAAATGCCAATGTGTTTGAGGAACCAAATGGCCAATCCATTTTTGATATTCTGTGCTGGAGAGAGAAGAGCCTCATGTTGTTCACGTTCCCCTGATAATTGTGGTGTGGTCTCTCTGTGATTCTCTGCAGGCTGTACAAAGTGGCTGTTGCTTTTATGCTGGCCCATCCTTATGGTCTGACCCGGGTCATGTCCAGCTACCGCTGGGATCGCTACTTTGTTAATGGGAAGGTAGGTCACTTCTGATCAATAACCTGCCACGTAAATGACTTGTAACTGCATCAGAAAGGAGGGATTGTTCACTGATGGTGGAGCATGAAACTCTTTGGGAGGTGGTGGGCTGTGGTATCGTCACTGGGCGAGATATTCAGAGTGCCAGGCTAACCTCTTTAATGAAAGGGTGTAACCAATATGGATTGCCAGAGAACTCCATCCAATTCATGAATGAACTTTAGGGAGGGAAATAGAACACGGAACATTCCAGAGCAGTCCAGGCCTTTTGGCCCTCGATCTTATGCAGACCTGTAGAATCAATCTGAAGCCCAACTAACCTAAACTGTTCCATTTTCATCCAGATGTATATCCAATGACCATTCAAATGCCCTTAAAGTTGGTGAGTCTACTAATAGTTGGTGTGTTCCATGTCCCTACTACTCTCTGAGTAAAGAAACTACCTCTGACATCTGTCCTATACCTGTCCCCTTGTGTTAGCCATCGGCATCCGAGGAAAAAGGCTCTTACTGTCCACCCTATCTAACCCTCTGATTATCTTTATGTCTCTATTAAGTCACCTCTCAACCTTCTTCTCTCTAACAAAAACAGCCTCAGTTCCCTCAGCCTTTCCTCATAAGACCTTCCCTCCATACCAGGCAGCATCCTGGTAAATCTCCTCTGAACCCTTTCCAAAGCTTCCACATCCTTCCTATAATGCAGTGACCAGAACTGTACACATTACCAAGTGCAGCCACACCAGAGTCTTGTACAACTGCAACATGACCTCATGGCTCCAAAACTCAATCCCTCTCCCAATAAAAGCTAACACACCGTATACCTTCTTAACAACCCTATCAATCTGGGTGGCAACTGTCAGGGATCTATGTGCATGGACACTGAGATCTCTCTGTTCATCTACACTACCAAGAATCTTACCGTTACCCTAGTATTCTGAATTCCTGTTGCTCCTTCTAAAGTGAATCACCTCACACTTTTCCACATTAAACTGCATTTGCCACCTCTCAGCCCAGCTCTGCAGCTTATCTACGTCCCTCTATAACCTGCAACACCCTTCAGCACTGTCCACAACTCTACCAATCTTAATGTCATCCACAAATTTACTAACCCATCCTTCTACGCCCTCATCTAGGTCTTTTATAAAAATGACAAACAGCAGTGGCCCCAAAACAGATCCTTGCGGTACTCCACTAGTAACTGAACTCCAGGATGAACATTTCCCATCAACCACCACCCTCTGTCTTCTTTCAGCTAACGTATTTCTGATCCAAACTGTTCAATCCCCCTCAATCCCATGTCTCTGTATTTTGTGCAATAGCCTGCAGTGGGGAACTTTATTAAACACCTCACTGAAATCCATATACACACATCAACGGCTTTACCCTCATCCACCTGGTTGGTCACCTTCTCAAAGAACTATATAACGTTTGTGAGGCACGACATACCTTTTACAAAACCATGTTCACCATCCCTAATCAACATATTCCTTTCTAGATGATTAAAAATCCTGTTTCTCATAGACTTTTCGAACACTTCATCCACAACTGAAGTAAGTCTCACAGGTCTATAATTACCAGGGTTGTCTCTACTCCCCTTGAACAAGTTTAAACCCTCCTGAAGAGCATTAGCAAATATCCCCCTCTGGTTCAGGTGAAGACCATCGGTAGAGGTCCCACCGACCGCAGAAACAGCCCCAATTATCCAGAAATCTGAATCCCTCCCTCCTGCACCATCCCTTTAGCCACATGTTCAACTCCTCTCTCTCTCTCTCTCTCTCTCTCCTCACCTTGCTAGCATGTGACATGGGTAACAAACCAGGGATAACAACTCTGTTTATCCTAGCTCTAAGCTTCCATTCTAGCCCCCTGAATTTCTGCCTTAAATCCCCATTCCTTTCCTGCCTGTCATTGGTGCCAATGTGGACCACTGCCAACCTGACCTGGTCAGACTGACATGTGATACCAAATCCAGAGCAACATAGTTCATTCTCAACTGCCCCTGAAATGACCCAGAGAGTGAGTCATTTGTATGAATTAGCAAGGAGTCTCAGGGAAGGAAAGCTAACAGATGGAGCACTAAGCATTGAGATGGGCAACGACAGCAAAGCCAGCCAGGAAGACCCTCCAGCGTATTCCCAACTCCATTGGTTAGAGGGTCAGTACTGAGGGAGTGCCGCATTGTCGGAGAATCAGTGCTGAGAGAGTGCCGCACTGTCGGAGGATCAGTGCTGAGGGAGTGCCGCACTGTCGGAGGATCAGTACTGAGGGAGTGCCGCACTGTCGGAGGGTCAGTGCTGAGGGAGTGCCGCCATGTCAGAGGGTCAGTGCTGAGGGAGTGCTGCACTGTCAGAGGCTCAGTGCAGAGGGAGTGCCGCACTGTCAGAGGGTCAGTGCTGAGGGAGTGCCGCACTGTCGGAGGATCAGTGCTGAGGGAGTGCCGCACTGTCGGAGGATCAGTACTGAGGGAGTGACGCACTGTCGGAGGGTCAGTGCTGAGGGAGTGCCGCACTGTCAGAGGAGCAGTGCTGAGGCAGTGCCGCACTGTTGGAGGATCAGTGCTGAGGGAGTGCCGCACTGTCGGAGGATCAGTACTGAGGGAGTG
>NW_025211577.1:9556-11757 GCF_004010195.1 Chiloscyllium plagiosum
GCACTGTCAGAGGGTCAGTACTGAGGGAGTGCCGCACTGTCGGAGGGTCAGTGCTGAGGGAGTGCCGCACTGTCAGAGGGTCAGTACTGAGGGAGTGCCGCACTGTTGGAGGGTCAGTGCTGAGGGAGTGCCGCACTGTCAGAGGGTCAGTACTGAGGGAGTGCCGCACTGTCAGAGGGTCAGTGCTGAGGGAGTGCTGCACTGTCAGTTACTTCAAGTGACTGGGACCTTGCTGTGTGCAAATTAGATGCTAAACGACCTTCATTATGATAATGGCTCCAATTTGGAAATAGTTTATCAACTTTGCGATCCCCTGATGTGGAGAAAGGTGCTACAGAAATGCAAGTCCTGTTTTTAAATTGTCAACTGCATCTCTTTTTGTATTGAATTGCTTTTAGATTTTACTTAAAAGTAAAGATAAGTTCCTTTGATTGTGCGAAGTCTTCCAATAAAATTACTGTTAACAAAGAAATAAGGCAAATTTTATTTTAAGAGAGTTTGATGGAGTAAATCAGGAGAGAGTGTTTCAAGGGGCAGGAGGGTGAGGGAGCAGAGGGAGACAGATTGAAGGGAATCGGGGAGAAGCCCCAGGGGGATTATTTTACACAGTGAGTTGTTGGGGTCTGGAAGGTGCTGCCTGAAAGGGCGGTGGGAGCAGATTCCATCAGAACTTTCACACAGGAACCGGGGGGGGGAATGGAGGAGGGGGAGAATATGCAGGACATTGGGGAAAGAGGGAAAGAGAGGGAGAGAGCAATAAGAAGATTCTCATTCTCTCCTCAAATTCTCTTTCCCAAAGGATGTCAACGATTGGATGGGGCCGCCCAGCAGCAGTGACGGAGCGACAAAGCATGTGACCTTGAATCCAGACACCACCTGTGGGAACGGCTGGGTGTGTGAACATCGCTGGCGGCAGATCAGGTGAGCGCCTCCTTCCTTCCACGCGAACTCTCAATCGTCATTTCCCATGGCGTGCTGGCAGCTAAACTCACTCACTGTGGCGTGTGTGCAGGAACATGGTCATCTTTCGCAACGTGGTGGACGGACAGCCCTTTGCAAATTGGTGGGACAATGGAAGCAATCAGATCGCATTTGGACGTGGGAATAGAGGCTTCCTCGCAATTAACAACGACAACTGGTGAGTAACGTCAGGCAGGAAACTCAAGAATGTTCCCGCAGGCCGTAAACACCCACTAACACAGTGGTCAGCACTGCGGCCTCACAGCAACCAGGTCCCATTCCCGCCTCAGGCGACTGACTGTGTGGAGTTTGCACGTTCTCCCCGTGTCTGCGTGGGTTACCTCCGGGTGCTCCGGTTTCCTCCCACAGTCACAAAGATGTGCAGGTCAGGGTGGATTGGCCGTGGGAAATTGTCCCATAGTGTTGAGGGATGTGTAAGCTAGATAGTTTAGGCATGGGAAATGCAGGGTTATGGAGATAAGGTGGGAGGTGCTGGGTCTGGATGGTCGGTACAGACACGATGGGTTGAACACTGTAGAGATTCTCTGATTCTCAGCAATGAAGGTAATGTAACCATGGCACAGGAATGTAGCATCTACATACGATAAAGCATGGGACAGTAATGTAGAGGTGACCCAGTCAGGGAGTAATTCATTGGTAAATTGGACAAGATTCTTAAAAACACAAGAAATAGGAGCAGGAGTGGACCATTCAGCCCCTCAAGCCTGCTGCATTGAACACACTCCTCAATGGGCTTCTAACTGGCCACACTCCCTCAAATCTCCGAGATCACAGTCCAGTCAACCCCAGATTTACAGGGATTCAATGATGGACAGTCCTTCAGTGCCCTGGCTGGAGGATTCCATGGATCCACAACCATCTGAGTGGGGAAATCCTTTCACAGCTCATTCCAAAATGATCGTCCTGTTATTCTGAGATTCCTCCCCCAACGTTTTAGCTTCCCCAGCTGGTGGGCTTGCTGACAAGGTGAGGGTGAGAAGAGCTGATGGGGTTGGGGAATAACCATCTGAGTGGGGAAATCCTTTCACAGCTCATTCCAAAATGATCGTCCTGTTATTCTGAGATTCCTCCCCCAACGTTTTAGCTTCCCCAGCTGGTGGGCTTGCTGACAAGGTGAGGGTGAGAAGAGCTGATGGGGTTGGGGAATGGGGAGAGCTGACAGGGGTGGGGGTGAAGACGGGGGCCCGGCTGGGTTGAGCTGATGGGGGTGGGATTGGTGA
>NW_025211577.1:13087-14806 GCF_004010195.1 Chiloscyllium plagiosum
GTGATGAGGGGGGTCAGGGTGGGGGTGGGGGGTGATGAGGGGTGTCAGGGTGGGGGTGGGGAGAGCTGATGAAAGTGACTGGTGTGGAATGATTTATCAGCGTCACCTATTCAGAATCTTGAACTTCTGATATTGGTCCCTGAGTGAATCAGGCCCCTCCCCCCCCAAGGTTTGACCTGTTTTTGGGGAGGGGGGTGGGTGGGGTGTCAGATATTCAGACTCTGCCTATCACCTCATGAGTTTCCTCTTCCATTGCAGGAACATGGGAGTAACGTTACAGACTGGCCTCCCTGGTGGCACATACTGTGATGTGATCTCAGGACAGAAGGATGGTACTCGCTGCACAGGGATACAGGTCAATGTCAACGCTGATGGTACAGCGTCACTGCAAATCAGTAACACCGCAGAGGACCCCATGGTGGCCATTCACGTTGGTGCTAAACTGTAACCAGCACATCCCATTAAAAGCATGATGGAGGCAAATCTGTGCTGTCTCTTTACTGACCAAGGGCTAATAAGGGTCACTGTGCGACTGAGTGATTGCTGCAACATAGCCTGCATTTATGTAGTGCCTTTAACCAACTGGAACACCCTCAGTTTGTGGTGGGAGTACTCCAAGCCCCTCAGAGATGGGAATAGAGGTGGAGGTGGGAAATGGGCAGTTAATCGGGGCAAGTTATCTGAGATCTTGGGAAGGTTTTCTTGGGGTGAATAGAATTTTATTGGGATTTAGGATCAATTAGGTGCAGGAGTGGGGCATTCAGCCCCTCAGGCCTGCTCCCCCATTTGGTAGGATCATGGCAGTTTGTGATCTAATCTTCCCATTCCTGTCTAGCCCCAGTCATGTTTGACTCCTCTGTTCATTAAGAATCTACCCAACTTGACCCTCAAAATATTTAGTTACACAATCTCCACCATTTTCTGGCAAAGAGAACACTGCAGGGCCCGAGGGGGGGGGAATACTCCTCCTCAAGCTCTGCCCTCAGTGGGAGACCCTTCATTATTAACCTGTGTCCCCTCGCTCTAGACCCTTGTACAGGGGGAAACATCCTCTCAGTCTCCACCTCAGGATCTGATAGGTTTCAATAAGATCCCTCACATTCTTCATTACATCAATGGATACAGGTCCAACCTGTCCATCCTTTACCCATCAGCGAATTTATCACCACTTTGAGATAACTCCCCAGAGGCCAGTTTCCCGTCACAAAGTCCCCCTTTATTTGCAGGTGGAGAGACCTTCACACCTGGTGCAGCTCCCTCAGAGTCAGCTCTCGGTGTGAGCTGTTCCTGTTCTGTTTTTAAAAATTCTTCCCCACTCTTTCACCGAACAGCGGTAGTGCTGATATTTCCCCCCCAGCCCCCACGTTGTGGGTGTGCAGGTGTCAGACACAGTGAAGAACAACAAGTGTGTAAATCTTTATTTACATTCCACCACCAGGAAGAAAGCAAACACCTGAGTGGCCAGTGACAAACACTGCCCTTCCCAGAGGGTAATGCTGTGTGATCAAACAGTGAGGGGGAGGGCAGGGATTAAATCAAAATAGAGTTGGAGGGAGAAATAATGCACTCCACTCCCTGCGGCGCCCACCTCTCCCTGAACAACTCCAGGGTGTTGGCGGACACCGTGTGCTCCTTCTCCAAGGACACCCGGGCTCTAACGTAACCGCGGAAGAGGGGCAGGCAGTCGGCCCTAACGACCCCCCCCACGGCCCGCTGCCT
>NW_025211577.1:22592-23920 GCF_004010195.1 Chiloscyllium plagiosum
TAGGAGTATATGAATAGGGAGATCTTACTGCAGGTGTACAAAGTACTGGTGTGACCATATCTGAAGGGCTGTGAGTAGTTTGTTCCTCTTATTTAAGGAATGAAATTATTTCATTGGAGGCAGTTCAGAGAAGGTTCACTGGGATGATCCCTGGGATGGAGGGATTGTCTTCAGCACAAAAGCTAAACAGTTTCGGAGTTTACTCACGAGAGTTTAGAAGAATCTGAGGTGATCTCATTGAAACGTATTGGATTGTTAAGGGGCTTGACAGGGTCAATGCTGAGAGAATATTTCCCTTCATGGGACAGTCTAGCACCACGTGACATAGTACACACTGCTGCTACTATCTACTATCTACAAAATGCACTGGAGAAATTCACCTAAGATGCACAGACAAACACCTTTCAAATCTGTGACCACTTCCATTCAGAAGGACAAGGGTCGCAGATACATGGGAACACCACCACCTTCAAGATCTCCTCCAAACAATGCACCATCCTGACTTGGAAATATATTGCCATTCCTTAAGCATCACTGGGTCAAAATTCTGGAATTCCTTCCCGTAGGATATTGTGAGTCAACCAACAACATATGAACTGCAGCGGCTCAAGAAGATAGCTCCCATTTTCTCACGACAATAATGCTGGCCAGCCAGCAACGCCCACAAACCAAATATGAATTATAAAGGACAGTCTCAGAATTAAGAGAAGTCAGTTGAAGGCTCAGATAAGGGGAAATTTCTTCTCTAAGGCTAATGAGTCTTTGGAGCTCCTTCTCGCACAGAGCTGCGGAGACCAGTGTGCTTGTGTACATTTAAGGCTGAGGGAGAGAGATTCTTGATCAATTGGGGAATCAAGGGTTACGTGGAATGGGCAGGAAAGTGAACGTGAGGAATGTCAGGTCAGCCAATGATCCTATTGAATGGTCAGCACGCTCGAGAGACCAAATGGCCTATTCCTATTCCAGTCTCTTATGGTGTCAGCATCCCATTTGATGTCTTCACTGCCTGCTGCACCTGCACGCTCACTCACTTGCAGTGACTGGTGTATGAGGTTACCCAGGTCTTGTTGCATCTCCCCGTTTCCCAATAAGATAATCTGCCAGGTTGACTTTGCCACCAAAGTGGATAACATCACTATTATCCACATTATACTGCATCTGCCATGGGTTAGCCCATTCACTCAGTCTGTCAAAACTGCACTGAAGCTTCTCTGCATCCCCCTGACACTTCGTCCTCTGAATGTGGTGTTATCTGCAAACTTGGAGATATGACAAAAAAATTACAGTTGCTGAAAATCAGAAATAAAAACCGTATTTGTGGAAAACAC
>NW_025211578.1:0-7873 GCF_004010195.1 Chiloscyllium plagiosum
TAATTGTAGTCACTGAACAAATAGATTTAATTAACACTTTTCAATCCAACTTAGTCTGGATGGGATAGCGAAGGAAGGATTGGTGGACACAATGTAGGATTTAACCTTAATCATTCAGCCTTCCTTGGATATAAGAATGCTGTCAGAGGACCTGAGGATTTTCAGTGCTCCACACTATTTATTAAAGGGAAGGGATAATTCTTAGATCTAGAGACATGTCAACTTCATATCCATACAACATTAGGGAAATCTTTGGAGTCCATAACCTGGGAAAAAATAAATTGTGCTTGGAATAATTATGCATTTATATGTAGCAGCAACAAAGATAAGTTCATGGGAAATCATATCTAAGAATTATTGAATAAATTGATGCAGAATCAGAGAGAGGGTCAATGATGATAGTAGAGTCGATGTTAAGTTTTTCTTAATCTTTAACGAAAGAGCCTTACTTCGGTTGTAGGTAAAGCTCTCCTTCCCACGATCATTAATCGTCCTTTAGGTCCCTCCTCCCATTTCTCTGAGGCAATGCACAATCCATCACTCTTCTTCACATTGATACTGTACTGTCTGTCCTGCGGTCACTGTTGCTGGGTGAACGTGCCGCAATCCCACCATTGGGATCTCCAAACAAGTCGATCCATTTGATCCAGTAACAGTGTGGACTCTCCCTCTTTATGGGCATTTAAGAGGGCATTGGATAGGTATATGGAGGATAGTGGGTTAGTGTAGTTTAGGTGGGCTTGGATCGGCGCAACATCGAGGGCCCAAGGGCCTGTACTGCGCTGTATTCTTCTATGTTCTATGTTCTATATGTTGGAAAAGGTTACAAAAGATAGAATTTATAATAATCTAGAAAGGAATAAATTGATTAGGGATAGTCAACACGGTTTTGTGAAGGGTAGGTCGTACCTCACAAATCTTATTGAGTTCTTTGAGAAGGTGATCAAACAGGTAGATGAGGGTAAAGCAGTTGATGTGGAGTATATGGATTTCAGTAAGGTGTTTGATAAGGTTCCCCACGGTAGGCTAATGCACAAAATGCAGGGGCATGGGATTGACGGTGATTTAGCGGATTGGATCAGAAATTGGCTAGCTGAAAGAAGACAGAGGGTGGTGGTTGATGGATAATATTCATCCTGGAGTTCAGTTACCAGTGGTGTACCACAAGGATCTGTTTTGGGCCCATTGTTGTTTGTTATTTTTATAAATGACCTGAATGAGAACATAGAAGGACGGGTTAGTAAATTTGCTGACGACATTCAGGTCAGTAGAGTTGTGGATAGTGACGAAGAATGTTATAGGTTACAAAGAGACATAGATAAGCTGCAGAGCTGGGCTGAGAGGGTGGCAAATAGAGTTTAGTGCGAAAAAATGTGAGGTGATTCAATTTGGAAGGAGTACCAGGAATACAGAGTACTGGCTAATGATAAGATTCTTGGTGGTGTAGATGAGCAGAGGGATCTCGGTGTCCAGGCACATAGATTCTTGAAAGTTGCCACCAAGATTGATAGGGTTGTTAAGAAGAGATATAATGTGTTGCTTTTATTGGTAGTGGGATTACCGGAATGTTGCTTGGGCTAGAGAGTTTCAGTTAGGAAGAGAGAATGGACAGACAGAGGTTGTTTTCCTTAGGGCAGAGGAGATTGAGAAGTGCATAGACATGGTTGACAGGAAGAAACTTTTCCTCTCAATCAAGAGGGGTCAATGACTGGGCTGCTGTAGTGATTGTAAAAAGGTCAGCCAGATGGACCTGATTAAAAATGAGTTCCCAGTTTGGGGCTATTCATCTGGTCCATTCAGGGTGTCAAGCTCACAGATAAAAATCTGTTTCTGACCCTCTGGAAGCTGTCTCTGACAAGGTTGAGCCAGAGTCAAAAACTTTGCACTTGTAAAGAAAAGGTGACTTGGTGATGGGATACTGCCCTTTGTGGAGTTATTTCAGTGGCAATGGGAGAAAAGCATGTTCCTGAAGAAACTCACTCACATTTGTGTCTTTGAAATGGGATAATAATTTCTTGCATGATGCCATTATTTGGAAAGTTTGGCCTGCTGCACCCAGTATTTGGAAAGAATATGTTATTTTTCCAGGGCAGACAACACTTAGGACATTTGAAAGCAATTAATAATTCTCCTGACAGTCTTTGGAGCTGCAGCCTTTTCTGTTATTAGAAACCTAACGTTCCTTGAGGCACCAGATACTAAAGACTTTCAAGAGTTGAATGATTTAGTTAAGGAATATTTTGACACCAATCCTCCTTTAATTTTGAGGTGTTATCATTTTTATTCAGCAATTCAAGAACCAGGTTAAGACAACTGGCAAAAGAATGTGACTTTGGTTTATCCTTTAATGAGATGCTGTTATGTGGGATTAATCATGCAAAAGTGCTTGCCAGCTAAAGTCCAACTGGACTTCAAACAAGAGCTACAATGCCTTTATCAGTGGAAATTGAGGCAAGTGGAGCATATGAGTTTCAGGGTATCCTGATGGAAGTGGACACCCTCGCCAGGCTGAATGAGCTTAGGGAACATCACTTGAATGCAGGCAATTGTGTTGCCTCCCTCAGAACAGATCCTGAACAGAGGGACTCTGGAATATTGCGTGCAATTCTGGTCTCCTTCCTACCAGAAACATGTTGTGAAACTTGAAAGGGTTCAGAGAAGATTTACAAGAATGTTGCCAGGGTTGGAGGATTTGAGCTATAGGGAGAGGCTGACAGGCTGGCACTCTATTCCCTGGAGCATCAGAGGCTGAGGGGTGACCTTATAGAGGTTAATAAAATCATGAGGGGCATGGAAAGGATAAATAGACAAAGTCATTTCCCTGGGTTCGGGGAATCCAGAATTACAGGGCATAGATTTAGGGTGAGAGAGGAAAGATATAAAAGAGACCTAAGTGGAATTTTTTCACTCAGAGGCTGGTACGTGTATGGAATGAGCTGCCAGAGGAAGCGGTGGAGGCTGGTACAATTGCAATATTTAAAAGGCATTTGGATGGGTATATGAATAGGAAGGATTTGGAGGGATATAGGCCAGGTGCTGACAATTGGGACTAAATTGGGTTGGGATATCTGGTTGGCATGGACGGGTTGGACCGAATAGTCTGTTTTCATGCTGTACAACTCTACGACTCTATGACTCGAGGTGGGCCCACAGCAAAACCCCAACACAAAGCTAAGCTTTGGCCAAACTGTTAATATTTTCTTCAGGCTGGTAAGTCATTGTAGTTGCACTTGTGTGCAGATTCTTGACAGCAAAAGAGAGACTAGACATAAACATAAAAGGAATAAGATAACTCGTTGGCCAGCATCCAGGAGAGTGCTCACTGTGGAACGTTCACCTGCATCTGGTTTGGAACAGTTAAATTGCTTTACAAGATCCAAATCAGAACCAGTCAAAATAAATGCTTGGTTAACTGGTCACCCAGCTGTAATGGAGGTCAATACTGGTGCAGCCATTTCAGTGATCCCAGAACCAGTCTTTAACTAAATTTGCACTGGATTCCAACCATTAAGTTTCCACAAGAGCTCAGCTGGACCGTGAACCTGTGCCAGGAAATGTTCACAAATTAAGTGTACAACTTCTGTTCCCATCTCCTATGAGAAGCAGGTGTTTCAGTTACCACTGAATATCGTAAAAGGGTCAGCCCCAAACTTTATGAGATGCAATTGTTTGAGAGAAATTCACCTGGTTTGGCTAAACACTTTCAGTTAGAAAATGGCTACCTGAGTGAAATGTTAATGAAATACCTGGAAGTCTTCTACAAATGTCTAGAAATTGATTAGCAAGGTTAGATCATATGGAATCTAGGGGGAGCCAGCCATCTCAATGCAAAATTGATTTGAAGGTAAGATACGGGGGTGGTGATTTCTCGGAATGTTGTTTTTCAGACTGGAGACCTGTGACCAGTATTTTGCCACAAAGATGATAGCAGGATCCATTGTTTTTTGTCATTTATACAAACAATTTGGATGTGAATATAGGAGGAATGGTTAGTAAGTTTGCAGATGACACCAAAATTGGTAGTATCATACACAGTGAAGAGAGTTATGTCAGATGGACTGATGGACCGAGGAATTGCAGATTGAGTTTAATTTAGATAAGTGTGAGGTGTTGCATTTTGTTAGGAAAATTAGGGCAGGGGTTATACATTTAATATCTCGTAATGGCATAATGGTATTATCATTGGGCTGTTAATACAGAGACTTAGATTAAGTGGGCAGTACGGTGGCACAGTGGTTAGCACTGCTGCCTCACAGTGCCAGAGACCCACGTTCAATTCCCACCTCAGGCGACTTTCTGTGTGGAGTTTGCACATTCTCCCCGTGTCTGCATAGGTTTGCTCCAACTTCCTCCCACAATCCAAAAATGTGCAGGTTAGGTGAATTGGCCGTAGTGTTAGGTGAAGGGGTAAATGTAGGGGAATGGGTCTGGGTGGGTGGCGGGTCGGTGTGGACTTGTTGGGCCGAAGGGCCTGTTTTTACACTGTAAGTAATCTAATCTTAATGGTAGGGTCATGGGGAATGTTGCCAAACAAAGAGATCTTGAGGTGTATGTTCATTGTTTCTTGAAAGTGGAGTCCCAGATATCTAAGATCATGAAGAAGGCATTTTGTATGCTTGTCTTTATTGGCCTGTGCATTGAGTATCGGAGTTGGAATGCGGCTGTACAGAACATTTGAAATATTGCATTCAGTTCTGGTATTGCTATAGGAAAGATGGTGTTAAACTTGAAAGGGCGCAGAAAAGATTTACAAAGATTGGCAGGTTTGAGCTATTGGGAGAGGCTGAATAGGTTGGAGCTATTTTCCCTGGAATGCATGACTCTATGATTATGACTATCAGAGAAATCAAGGCCAACTTGAATTGGACCAGGTGGCAATTCCACAATTCTGCAAGGCCTGCCCAGAGCCCTCCAGGCAAAACTAGAGGCAGAAATCAGAAGGCTAGAAAGTGAAAGAATCATGAAACCAGTTCAATTTGTGAAATGGACAGCACCTGTCATTACGATTTTTGAAGCCTGACTGGTTGGTTCGCCTTTGTGAGGATTTCTTTTAAAAAAATGGTAAACTGCTTTTCTCAGCTGGATAAATATCCAATCCTCAGATAGAGGATTTATGCACAAAGCTGGCTGGGGGTCTGTCCATCATAAAGCTGGACAATGAGCCAGGCTTACGTGAAATTACGTTTAAACAAGGATTCCCAGACGTATACTACTAACACCCCTAAGGGTTTGTACCAATAATATAAGACTGTTGAGGGTTTGTATCAATGTACAAAACTGTAAGGGTTTGTACCAATATACGAGACTGTATGGGTATGTACCAAAAAACAAGACTGTACAAATATGTACCAATATACAAGACTGTAGGGGTGTGTACCAATGTACGAGACTGTAAGGGTTTGTACCATATACAAGATTGTGATTTGGGGAATTGTCAGCCTGTTCAACTTTTCAGCTGATGATGGAAAACATTTTGCAAGGTCTACCTCAGGTCGCCATTTATTTAGATGATGTGCTAATAACAGGGAAGACTAAGAAGGAACAATTAAAGGATGAGAACAGGGTCCTTAGATGTTTTTCTGAGGTCAGTGTATGCCTGATAAGGGAACACTGTGTGTTCCAAACCCCCCACCCGCCCCATCCCCACTCCCCAAAGTGATCTACTTGGGTTACAGAGTCAACAAGACTGGGTTACTCCCATTGGAAGATAAAATGAGGATGATCAAAGGTGTCCCAGCTCCCACATCTGTCCAGGAGCGTCGTTCATTTCTTAAGAAGTACATTATTATCAAATATTCATCCATAATCTGGCCTCCGTTCTAGCACCTTTGCATGAACTCCTAAAAAGGGGTCAGCCTTGGAGGTGGTCTTGCAGTTAGTTTTCAGGGAAGTGAAGAAACAGCAACCAACCTGTAAGGTGTTGGCACAGTATGATCCCAAGTGAGATCTGGTATTGACATGTGATGTACGGTATCAGATCAGTATTAGCTTTAAGGTGTCCCAATGGAGAGAAACGCTCAATAGCATATGCATCTTGGACTTTGGCTGTTGCAGAGCCTAAGTACGCCCAGATAGAGAAAGAAGGATTCGCAGTGAGAAATTATGTTTGGTGGCCAGGCTTGGATGCAGACATAGCTGCAGCAGTGGGACAGTGCCCAGAGTGCTAACAATGACAAATATTACAACCAGCAGTTCTCCACATCTGTGGGAATGGCCAGGTAAACCTTTGACTCTGCTGAACATCGATTAGGCAAGTCCTTTCAAACATTCAATGCTTTTAATAATTATTAGTCATCCACTTGAGAGGTTGGACATGCATAAAGTTGGATTGTCAAACACTGGGACGACCATAGAAAAACTGCATGCATATTTGTCAATACACAGACTCCCAGAAGTGTGGGTCACAGATAACACACCAATAGGTATTTCCGAATGTCAAATGGGATTCAACATATAAGGACAGCTCTATACCATCAATCATTCAATAGTCTGGGAGAAAGAACAGCCCAAACTTTAAAGTCAAGCTTGAAAAAACAGCCTACAACCTCATGAAATACCAAGCATTCATAGTTTTTATTTGGTTATAAGACCACACACATGGAACTTCGAAGACAGCACTGGTTGAGTTGCTTAAAGGAGAGAAGACTTGGCACTAAGTTAAATCCAGCATCTGCAGTCATTGTTTTTACTAAGTTAAATCTGATGTTCCTCGACCTGGTGGGAGGGTGAAGTGGCATCAAGAATGCCAGTTTCAGACCCAAGATTCCACCAAGTGAAAGAGGCAATTTACTAAGGGGATGAAGCTTGGTGTAAGAACCACAGAAATAACCCTTCATGGGTAAGAGGCACAGTCAGTGCAACAGTCCTAAACAAGCATGTGGACCATATGAAAGCCACCAACTCACAGACAGTATGGGAGCAAAATGTGTCCTGCTCCTTCGGACAGTCAGAAAGGCTGCTGGAGCCTGTGGGTTCACCCTTTCTGTCAAGTGTTGACAAGCCTTTGCCAGTGGAAGAAGAAACTGAAAGTATACCTTACCTCATGTGATCAGAGGCCTCCATTTTTGCAGCAACAGTGGGAGTGGTGAGAGGGAGGACCAGGGGGCTGCTGGGAAGATAAATTAATTCTTTAATAATTTATCTCATGAATAGGTGGAGTGCATGCTGAGCAGGGGCGGTCACAAGTCTGCTGAGTTAGTGAAATAATATATTTGGGCACTTGCTTTACCCGAAACGCTACTTAAGTAGTGACTCCCACCCATTCTCCATTTCTAACTGACAAAAGAGACTCTGTGCACCAATTTGTTAAGGTTACTAGTTTTTCAATAGTCTCCTTGGAAATTCAGAACAGTGGGAATAAATATTAGGGTAGTTGCATGCACTTCCTGTAAGATGTGGGAGGTTAGGGTCACCACTAGAGTCCCCACTGACTTCATCTGCAGGAAGTGCACCCAACTCCAGTTCTTGGAAACTACGTTAGGGAATTAGAGTTGAAGTCGGATCATTTGGGAAGCTGAGGGGGTAATAGAGAAGAGTAGTCTCACCTCAGGTACAGGAAAAAGGTAGATGGGTTACAGTCAAGAGACAGAATGGGAACAGGTAGATTAGATTAGATTATATTACAGTGTGGAAACAGGCCCTTCGGCCCAACAAGTCCACACAAACCCGCCGAAGCGCAACCCACCCATACCCCTATATTTACCCATTACCTAACACTACGGGCAATTTAACATGGTCAATTCACCTGACCTGCACATCTTTGGATTGTGGGAGGAAACCGGAGCACCCGGAGGAAACCCACGCAGACACGGGGAGAATGTGCAAACTCCACACAGTCAGTCGCCTGAGTCGGGAATTGAACCCGGGTCTCTGG
>NW_025211578.1:11392-13813 GCF_004010195.1 Chiloscyllium plagiosum
CTTACCTGGTCTGGTCTACATGTGACTCCAGACCCACAGCAGTGTGATTTCTTAACTATCCTCTGAAATAGGTAAAAATGTTGGCCCAGCTAATAATGTGCGCAACTCCTGAAAGAATTTTTAAGATGTGATAGTGATTAGATAATCCACTTTTAATGTTTCGAGAGCGGGGAGTGGAGTGGGAAAATCTCTCTGCTTTTCTTTGAATTGCAGGATGGGATCGTTTTACATCCAGGCAAGAGGGCAGACATAGACTTGATTTATCATTAATTCTGAGCATGTTGAAGCTTTTAAAAGGGGGCAGAACAGGTTTGCTGGGGCACTGTGTCATGTGGGAAAATGAAAATACCAAGAAAAGCTTGGAGAATGGACCTTTTAAAATTGCAACATTGCAGATTATAGAGCAACATGGGCAAGTCAGGTACACAAACAGACTCTTTGCAATAGTGGAGAAACTAGAGAGTTATTAGTATATGCACAGTTCAGTAAATTTAGTCGAGACCTGTTGCACTCTAGACCCTGACTGACAGGAAAAGGAGTTTCACCAAAACAAGAGGTTACTTCCCTGAGCTCTGCTGTTGGGCTGAGGGGCTGTAATAGCTCCAGATCCACATGTGGATGTGAGATTACCTGACCCTCCGGCAGCGCAGTGCTCCCTTGGCACCGGCCCTCTGACAGCTCAATGTCAAGTAAACAGATATATTGACTTTCAGTCAGGGGGAGCTGACCGCACATGTACAACAATCCACACCTTCCCCACCCACTCCTAGCAGATCATGTGTCAGTCTTTAATAGGCCTGTGTAATAAGATCAGTCACACAGTGGCTGATGATGATTACATTGTACAGCACCGACACAATCTTTGTCTGCAATGTGATGAGATTGCCACAAGTCAATCCTTTTGAATTGTAGCTTCCTAGTATTATGTCCCCATTGACTGACATTATTTCCAAAGTAGGAATTTATAAAATGTGATATGGATTGACTATCTGCAGGTTGTGTTTTTTGAGCAAAAATAGAACGTTTCTGCAAGTACTATTCTTCAAATGCAAATTCACCCCATAGACTTTTGTTTGTGTGTGCTATCTGCTTTGAAGAACATTCCAGATTGGCCAATTATCTCGTGTCCATGTAACTGCAAATTTTTCTCTTGGAAATATTTGCCTCGTTTGTTTGAAAGGCAGTGAGTTCTGCCTTTTTATAGCCTCCATCACGACTGCCAGGTGTCTTGCTGTGCTTCCTAACAAATGAAGTACTTTTTGAAATGTCATCTCTGACAGCCATCTAATTTGTACACAGCAAGATTCCACATAAAGCAGTGTCATAATGAGCAGTTAGTCAGCTTTTTGCAATGTTGTTTGAGGGATATGATATGGAGGTGCCGGTGTTTGACTGGGATGGACAAAGTTAAAAATCGCACAACACCAGATAATAGTCCAACAGGTTTATTTGGAAGCACTAGCTTTCGGAGCACTGCTCCTTCATCAAGTAACTAGTGGTGTAAGATCATAAGACACAGAATTTATAGAAAAAACTTGCATTGTCATGCAATTGAAACAATATATTGAACAAATCTAGATTGCTGTTAAGCTTTTAATCTTTTAGAATGGTTGCAGGTTTCAGTTCATTCATATGTAAATCCCAGAACTTTTTTTAAGTCACATTCTCGAGATAACTTAAGGTTTTATAAAAAAGGCAACATCTCAGCTCAGACAATGTATTAAAGATGTAACGTTCCAGTCTGTCTGTATCCCAAGCTTGAGTCAGACTGACATTATTTCCAAAGTAGGAATTTATAAAATGTGATATGGATTGACTATCTGCAGGTTGTGTTTTTTGAGCAAAAATAGAACGTTTCTGCAAGTACTATTCTTCAAATGCAAATTCACCCCATAGACTTTTGTTTGTGTGTGCGCGTGCGCGCATGTGAGGGAGACAGAAAGGGAGAGGGAAAATGGAATGTGAGTGTGTACGTGTGAGTGCGTGATGATGTGTGTATTTGTGTGTGTGTGCATGCTTGGTAGAGTGTGTGTGAGTGTGTAATGGAGTGTAAGCCTGTGAGAGGGTCTGTGCATGGGTGAGTGTGGGTGGTGTATGTGTGTGTCTGAGAGAGAGAGTGTGTGTATGAGAGAGGATCTGTGTAAATGTGTAAGTCTGTGTGCTTGAGTGTGTGCATGTATGAGAGTGTACAGTGCAGTGGGGGTCACCTGTAGTGTGGCATGAACCCAAGGTCCCAGTTGAGGCCATCTGCACGGGTACTGAACTTGGCTATCTGTCTCTGCTCGGCTGTTGTGCGTTGTTGCCTGTCCTGAAGTTACCACCTTGAAGGATGGTCACCTTGAAGACCCGAGGCTGCATGTCTCAGACCACTGAAGTGTTCCCTGACTGGGAGGGAATATCCCTGTCTGGAGATTGTTGCGC
>NW_025211578.1:14477-16701 GCF_004010195.1 Chiloscyllium plagiosum
GTTGGCTTGAGGAAGTTTAACAATAGTTATTAACATATATCCATGATAATATATCACAGTTCAGCATTAACACCACATTTATTTGATTCTGGCATTTTGTTTCAATAAATGGTGGGCGGCACGGTGGCACAGTGGTTAGCACTGCTGCCTCACAGCACCAGAGACCCGGGTTCAATTCCCGCCTCAGGCAACTGACTGTGTGGAGTTTGCACATTCTCCCCGTGTCTGCGTGGGTTTCCTCCGCGTGCTCCGGTTTCCTCCCACAGTCCAAAGATGTGCAGGTCAGGTGAATTGGCCATACTAAATTGCCTGTAGTGTTAGGTAAGGGGTAAATGCAGGGATATGGGTGGGTTGCGCTTCGGCGGGTCAGTGTGGACTTGTTGGGCCGAAGGGCCTGTTTCCACACTGTAATGTAATCTAATCTAATCTAAATGGGTCTATGTGTTTAAACATCAATTAAAGGTTTATCTCGTTACAGCAATATCCATTTCTGTGGATCAGTGATTGCACCAGATGATTTAGTTGTTAAACCAATCATTCTGGATGTGAGGAGAATCAGTTTTAAGAGTAACCAGTAATACTGTTATCGTACACAAACTTACACAAACAGAGGATTAGTGGGTGGCACAGTGGCACAGTGGTTAACACTACTGCCTCACAGTGCCAGAGACCCAGGTTCAATTCCCGCCTCAGGTGACTGGCTGTGGAGTTTGCGCATTCTCCCCGTGTCTGTGTGGGTTTCCTCCGGGTGCTCCGGTTTCCTTCCACAATCACAAAGCTGTGCAGATTAGGTGAATTGGTCATACTAAATTGTCCGTAGTGTTAGGTGAAGGGGTAAATGTAAGGGAATGGGTCTGGGTGGATTGCGCTTCGGCTGGTCGGTGTGGACTTGTTGGGCCGAAGGGCCTATTTCCACACTGTAATTAATCTAATCCTCCTTAACTGTGCAGCCAGCAGATTGTGTTAACGCCAAAGTGTAGCAAACTCCTTACTGTACAGCATCAAATTTATTTTTTTATTCACTGGTGGGACGTTGGGCATCGCTGGCTGGACCAGCTTATATTGCCTGTCCCTAGTTACCCTCAAGAAGGTGGTGATGAGCTGCCGATTGAACAGTGGCAGTTAACATGCTGTAGATAGACCTAATTTTAGGGAGGGGATTCCCAGATTGACCCAGAGACACAGTACCTCCCTCTCTCCATTCTGCTATGCACCCCCAATGATCTCCTCTGTTTACTAGATTAGATTAGATTCCCTACAGCGTGGAAACAGACCCTTCGGCCAACCAGTCCACACTGATCCTCTGAAGAGTTACCCACCCAGACCCATTTCTCTTTGATTAGTGCACCTAACACTACGGGTACTTTAGCATGGTCAATTCACCTAACCTGCGCATCTTTGGACTGTGGGAGGAAACCCACGCAGACACGGGGAGAATGTGTTAACTCCATACAGACAGTTGCCTGAGGCTGGAGTCAAAAACCTGGGACCCTGGTGCTGTGAGGCAGCAGTGCTAACCACTGAGCCACCGTGCCACCCCTATGTCACTCGGTGTCTCCCTCCCCAGTTCAGTGCCCCATTCGCCAGCCCACTTCCTACTTGGCTGCTTATCCTGTTCCTAATCCCTTTCAGCCACTCACTCCTGAGCAGAGAGAGCACAAGTGAGATGGAGGGGGAGTCAAGAAGGGTGAAAGGAAAGGAGGGTAAAAGGATGGAGTACAGGGTAAGGAGAGGGAGAGAGTGAAGCAGTCAGGGGTCAGGAGATGAAAGGAATAAGTGAGGAATTAGGAGAGGGAGAGAGGTAGTGAAGGAGTGAAATCTGTCGAGGAAGGGAGGTGTCAGGAGAGGGAAGGAAGAAGGCAGTGATGGGCCGGGGGAAGGAGGAAGGCAGTGATGGATCGAGGGAAGGGGACAGTGAGAAGCCTGTAGCAGGAGGTGGTGAGGGGTCAGTAGTAGGAGGGAATTAGCAGTCACAAGATGAAGAGAGAAGTACTTGAAGATGTGCTGAAGATCCATATTGGATCTGAAACGTTAAATCTGTTTCTCTCTCCACAGCTGCTGCCAAACCTGTTGAGTTTCTCCAACACTTTCTGTTTTGGTTCCAGATTTCCAGTATCTGCAGTTTTTTGCTTTTTATTTAGACAAATGTTGGGTGTGGAACAGTGAGCATAGAATCCTAGTGCAGATACAGGCCATTCAGCCCAGCAGGTCTGTACTGACAGTC
>NW_025211578.1:16969-23924 GCF_004010195.1 Chiloscyllium plagiosum
ACTCGGTTTTTTTGCTCCCATCCTTTGATGCAGTTGCCTCAATCTCAGGCACTGTAATCACATGGGAGGCGAGAGGCCTCTTGTAGTTGTGGTGCCGACAAATGCAGTCCCAGAGTCAATGTCTGCCCCTCTCCATGAGAGATGGGTGCTCGGAGTCAAGCTCGTTTCCATTAATGGATTCTAGCCAGTAGGATCCTGGCCCTTCAATCACTGCTCTCAGTGTAAAAGCCTTTTAATTCACAGCTAAGCTTCCTCGATTCGATCTGCTGGGACCATTAAAAAACAAACAGGCAGACAAAAGGCATGTGAAAGGCAGCTGCTGAATTGATTGTGATGGGGCGGTGAGAGGGTGGGAACTGATTAGCAGTTTGCTCTGTGCACTGTGTGATCTATACGCTCCCTCAGGTTGGGGGCTGTGTCCTCACAACACAGCTATTAGTGATGAGCTCTAGTGCACGTCTATGAGCAGTATCAGAGCTTCTGTCACTGTGTTGATTCACCCTTGATTAGTTAAGGGTCTATCATGCAGGTCACTATCGGTGTAGTTCCACAATCACGTATCATCCTTTATAACTTGGGGGAGGTATTTTGGAGGCTGACCTTGCATCATTCACCCTGGTTTCCCTCACCGACTGGGGATGGAGTGTTTGCAAAATGAGCAGCAATATACAGGCCATCCCAAGGTTGCTCTGCCTCTCCTGCCCGTCACAGGCTGTCTGAATATCCAAATAAAGGTGGCATGATGGCTCAGTGGTTAGCACTGCTGCCTCACAGAGCCCAGGATCCGGGTTCATTATCCATCCTCGGGCGACTGTCTGTGTGGAGTTTGTACATTCTCCCTGTGTCTGTGTGGGTTTCTGTTGGGTACGCCAGTTTCCTCCTGCAGTTCACAGATGAAAGCAGTGGATATAAGTACAATTACAGCATTTAAAAAGCATTTGGATTGGTACACGAATAGGAAAGACTTGGAGGAATGTGGGCCAGGGGCAGAGAGGTGGGACTAGCGCAGGATTATGTTCGGCATGGACTGGTTGGACTGAAAGGTCTGTTTCTGTGCTGTATGACTCTGATTCTGGGTGCAAGACCAGGTGGATTCGCCAGCGGCAATTGGGTAAAGCTTTTTCTGAGCTACTATCAGTTCTGAAGAAGGGTCACTGGACCCAAAGCTTTACTCTGTTTTCTCTCCACAGATGCTGCAAGAGTTTTTCCAGCAACTTTTGTTTCCGTTTCAGATTTGCAGCATCTGCAGGTGTTTATTTTTTTTAACTCATTTTCCTTCGCCTCTCCTTTTTACCCTCCCCCAACCTGCATCCCACCCCCTCCCATTGTTTTCAAACAAAGACTTTGTGGTTTATGTTTGAAGATGATAACTTCCTCTCTCTCTCTCTCTCTCCCTCTCTCTGGTACACGTGCATGTGCACACACTGATTTGCCATGACGTTATTCTATGAATTTCCCACTCATTGTGTTAAAATGTTTATCACCATGTGCCTCCATTGCCAATGACATTACATTTGTGTGCCCCCAACACACTGTTCAGTTCCACTGACTGTCCTAATGGCAGCTTCTCTGCTCACTTCTCCATTCCTCCCAAGCCTGCTTGCTCTTCTTCAGTTGCTTGTACAAGGCTCCCATTTATGACAGCAATGAGCAATAAGCTATCAGAAAGGAATATCTTCCATGTATCCCTTGTTTGCCTCACCTGTGCTTAAAGGAAACACAAGCTCTCCTTCTGGTTTGATCCTCTGCCTCTAAGCAGCTGTCCTCCCTCTTCCATCATCATTTCCAAAACCTGCTGGCTTGTTACCTTGATAACCAGTTCCTTAAGCCTGGGCTGGCCCTCAATAAGGGCAGACTTACCATTCCCTGAGATCTCAGATGACCTTCCTCTGCCAGACCGTTCAGAATTTTGAAACGTCTCTGAAATCTCCTCTTGATCTTCTCTTTGTCAAGGAGATCATTTCCAGCTTCTCTGATCATGCAACTCTGGAACGGCATAGCAAGTCAGGTCAGGCAGCATCCGAGGAGCAGAAGACTTGACATTTCGGGCATAACGTCGATTCTCCTGCTCCTTGGATGCTGTCTGACCTGCTGTGCTTTACCAGCTCTACACTCTCGACTCTAATTGTGAGAAACAAAGCCCACTCACATCAATAATTTTAGTCCGAGACCAAATATCTGAAACAGCAGCGTCGTTTTATTTGTACACCTGCAGGTGGGTGCCTTGTCTAATTGCCAGGTAAGGCAATGACAAATGCACAGTATACCCCAAAAAACCCTTGAAATTTTTACAGTTTTTTCCCAAATGATTTCCTTATTCCATTGTTTGTTCCCTGCTTTGCTTACGTCACTCATTTCCTTAAGACTTATCCCACAACTTCTGTTTATCCTGTCTTGTCCGTGACAAACTCTTATCTCTGACTCCCATAAGGGTGTTTGATGTCAGTCTATTGTAGGTTATTGATTAGGCATATCTTTTCTTCTATCAGCATCTATTTCTATCCAGAGGCCACTTTGACCTCTTTGATTAGGGTAAGCGGGGGAAACAGATGCTTTCCTGTTTGTCCATACATCCACCATTGTTCTGTATTCACGTCTCATGCTAACATATCCTTTCTTTTTGCTGAATATATATTTTCTCATTCCTGTTCTGTATCAGAATTTATAGTTGCAGAAATAACATTAATTCATTTATATCCCACAATTTCCCCTTTTTCTTTTCATTACTATCTGTTATCTTCTGCATTTTTGTCTCCTCTTTTTTTTTAAACATTGTTCCCAAAATTCGCAAGCATCATTTCAGAGATTGCATCCATCTTAGTCTCACTCATCTCCTTATTATTTAGTTGATAAAGTTCCTCTGTCAAATTTCCCCTCAGGGACATTCGTTTCATCAAGGCTGTTTCAATCAGCCTCTGGGTGAGCCCTCGTATACAGGGTATGACACAACAGCCAATGGCCACCAATACCCCAACTACTACTATCAGGGAAGTAAGGATAAAAACCACCACCCCCTTTCTCTGCTAAAATCATATCAAGGGCTATTCTATTTTCCCATGCTATCCTACTTGTCGCATCAAGCTGTTCTGATATTTCTTTAACCGCCTCTCTTGTATAATTTTATAAATCGCTGTTGATTATAGAAAATGTAATTTATCCAGTCTACATTTTTATTAATTGTTACCCACCAAAAGAGGGCTGACTCAAAGCCTGCTGCAATCTGGTTACGAGCTTTGAATTCAGGTACTCCCCCAGGGACTCCTACTGAATCAAGATAAATCCTGTCATCAAAAGAAGTATCTAACAGTAATCTCTTACCCCTTCCCTTTTTCCCTACTATCTTTTCCTTCTCAAATGCCAAGGTAAATGGAATTGCCAATTGTACAATTGCGCATATCCCTTTCCAATCCGGAGGTAGGGTGGGTCTCAATATTTTTCCTCCACAGTACCACCACAGATCCGCTCGGGGAACCTTTAATGCTGAGTAGTTCCCTCCCTTCTCCATTTCGGTAACATTCTTAATCTCTGTGCATAATTTCAGCTCCCCCAAATCTCTCGACTGACTCGTATCTCGCCTGTGCACACACGACGTGTGATTTCCAACTGCGGCGGAAAATGTGGGGGGGATCTTTTACATCTTTCTCCTCCAAGGGAGGGAACATCAGAGATAGGGAGGTACAATTCCTATCATTCCATGCAGTCTCATCCTGGTACAGGGCTAACATTCCTATCTTGCTTCCACCCGAATGGAAAGGGAACCACCTGGGCCACTGGCCTTCCAGAGGCACATACATAGCAATTGCTCTTGTTCAGACTTTTTACAGTATACTTTACCCATTCAACCCAGGCATTTGCATCCCCGTGCCCAGTCTCTATCTCGATGGTCTGTTTCAAATCCTTTACCTCTATAATTTTTACTACTTTATGATCATCGGGAGGGGTGAATGGTTGTATCTAATTACCCAGTAATTCTACCCGTTTTCCCTGTCCTACGCTAATTCGAAAACAACAGCCCACAAACTCCTTCCCATTTGCTTTCATTTCAATCCCAAATGTTTCATTTAATTGTATCTCATAAGTGCCATGTGGTTTTCCTTATCGTTAAATATATGGGGTTACACTTTTTATCGGGACAATTGCGTGCTGGTCGGAAGGGGGCCCGGTGTATTGTGACAAGACCATTATACCAGGTACCATCCCTGAGGCCATCCCATAGGACTTAAGATGTATCTCTGAGTTGCGGTATTGTCTCTGATTAGCTACATTCCCACAATTTACTAAGCTACATACATCAGTGTCTATTACTTGTGGATTATCAGACTCAGGAACCATCAATAATACATATGAAAATGATATTTGACAAAATTCTAATACCAAGAGGGCTAGCATCATAACTCTAAGCATTCCCAGTATTCTAATCATTATGCTAAAACACAAAAATCCTCTTAATATACAATCTTACAGAAATAATCCCGCGCTCGCGTCGCCACTGTATAGTCAATTACTCAAAGTCTCTTTTTAGTCTGAGTTTCAGCGGGTCTTGCGTTGATTCGGCTGTCCAGACTTCTTCCTCAACTGGAGGGTCCACTGGCTCTTTGATCCGAGTATAATGAGTCCAGCCTTTTTCCGCCGTCCTTATTGCTTTTTCGGTAGTCAAAAGAGCCTGATACGGCCCTTCCCAGTCTGGCTGCAGCTTAGTCTCTGTCCATGATTTTATTAAGACCCAATCTCCTGGCCGGATGGGATGAACAGCAAATTCAAGGGGTGGAGTCTGTGCCAATAGACCCTGTTTTCTGAGGAAAGATAAAGAGGAGGACAAGCCCAGTATATACTTCTTTAAAAACAAATCTTTAGTTTCGGGAATTGGCAATTCTCCCTGCGTTCCCAGATAAGGTAATCCAAATAAGATTTCATAGGGGGATAGTCCCAAAGCTTTCCTCCGCCAAGGGACAAGCCCAAAAGACATCCTTTAAATCTATCACACTAAACCATTTATGATCATGAGGGATCTTACTTAATAACGTATAGGGGTTTGGCACCACTGGGTGCCTGACCTGAACTATCCGATTTAATGTTCTCAAATCCTGCACCAATCGATAAGTTCCAACAGATTTCCGTACTGGTAGAATTGGGGTATTATAAGGAGACAGATATTGTTCCAATAGTCCAACTCTAATCAGTCCCTCAATTACTGGCTGCAGTCCCCGTTTACCTTCTATGGAAATAGGATATTGTCGCTCACAGACAACGTCCCCTTTCCGTTTTAAATTTATTAAAAAGGGAGGGATCTGTAGTTTTCCACGATTCCCTTCTCTAGCCCATACAATAGGGTCTATCTCTCTCTCTGCATCCTCTGTCAACATTGCCAGTTGTACAACTAATTCCTTTTCCTGAATTCCAATCTCCAGTCCTAAAAGGATAATTAAATCTCTCCCCAGTAAGTTACTTCCTATATCAGGGATATACAGCAGTTCCCCTGTGATCCTATCCTTAGGACTTAATCTTTGCAAGAAAGCTGTGGGGGTCTCATCTTTCTCCTGTCTAACTTCAAAGGCTTTAATCAAATTCTGTGACTTCGGAACTGCCTCTCTTATTCCTTTTAGAATCAGGTCTTTCAATTCCCTCATTTCTTCTCTATGCTCCGGGATTTGGTTTTCCCACTGGGGGTCTCTGAGGGGAAACTTCACCTCTCCCTCTCCAGTAAATAATATATTCAAAATAGACATTAATTCAGCCCAGGTATACAGACTGGGCCCCAAAAATTGATCAATTTGTTCAGACAATCCCACCGGATCCTCAACCAGGACCTTCATTTCCTTTTTAAATGTTCTGACCTCCCCACTGGTGAGGGGGGCACTTACAAACCCAATCTCTTTGTCCCCTATGGGTACCTCCCGAAGGGGATAAGTCGTTGCGTTCTTCCCCTTTTTCTTTTGTTTTCCCCCTTAGACTTTGATTTAGATTCTCCAGAGGCCTCCTCTACATCTACTGTAGCTCCCCTTTTCTTTTGCTGAGGATTGAGGGTCAGGAACAACAACATCCCCAGCCCCTGTCCCTTTGTCCTCCTCTTGTGAATCATCTGTTCCCTGTCTGTCTGTCCTCCTTCCCCTTGTTCACCTAACCTGATTTTATGGTACGGGAGGGGGGGGGCAAACAGTTAAGAGGATCCCAGGGACTAGGTGGGGCAGAGGGGGAATCCTTTGTCTTTACTAACATCATTCCCAAACTGCCCTTCCAACAGGACGCATAATCCGCTTCCTCTTGACTAAAAGGTTGTTTTCCATTCACATACAACCCGAAATACTGACAGACCCAATCCTCGTCCGAACCGTACTTTGGCCAGAAGACAGACGGACGAAGGATTGGTTCTTTGGTCCATACTAAACAACAATATTTAATCATTTTCTTTTTATCTTTTGCCCTTGTACAAGTATTACTTTGCCAATTTCCACAACATCCTGCCCAAAGGACTTTCCGGAGGAATGTTGTAAGGGACCCCGCCTCCATTTCCATTGCCTTTTCCTTACTTTGACTCCCCGGAGGCTTTTTCCTTACCCACAGCACAATCCATATTGAGTTCCTTCGTTAGTCCCTTATTAACTACTAAAACTCAATCCCGGCCACTAAGGCAATACTTAAAAGTCAATTTTCTTACCTTGGTCTGTGCACAAAATTGCCTGCCCCCTTTTGTCACCGTATCTTTTATCGAGCTCCTATCACTGTCTGATTCAGATGTCTCTCTTATAGGATTCACATCAGTCACCCAAGGGAGCAGACCAAACCGGGACACGAGACCGCTCCTCAATGGGGAACGGGACGCGTCTTCCCAGTGTCCAAGGCCAGCCACTCCCCCCGGTGATGGAAGAAAATCCTGGACGAGCCCCCAATTGTGAGAAACAAAAGCCCACTCACATCAATAATTTTAGTCCGAGACCAAATATCTGAAACAGCAGTG
>NW_025211579.1:0-20287 GCF_004010195.1 Chiloscyllium plagiosum
TCTCATAGAGAGAGGAGGAAAACTTCTTCAAGGCAGGCATCATTGCAAGATGGTTCGCAACAGGGTTAATATCAATTAGGTAAAAACAATGACTGCAGATGCTATTAAGGAAATAAGCAGATTGAGATCATTCAGCCTATCGAGTCTGAAATTCTGTTCAATAATATCTTATATGTATCTCGACCTCATTCTTCTGCCTTTTCCTGAGAATCCTTGATCCACTTACAAATCAAAAACACATCAAATTGTGCCTTAATGACACAAGTGTCTGTGAATCTGTGTGTTTGTGTGTGTGCGTCTGTATGTGTGCATGTATGTGTTTCTGTTTGCGTGTATATATACGTGTGTGAATGTGTGTGTCCATGTGCTTGCTATCTGTGTGTTCGCATGTCTACATCTGTCTGTCTGTGTTGCAGTCAGTGTTTCCTTCTGTGTTTCTGTCTATTTGTATGTGATGTGTATATCGCTGTGTGTTTATGCGTGTGACTATGCCTAAATCCTTGTATGTATTGTGTGTGTTCGTATTTTAGGGTGTTGAGCAACACCTCCGTGTATTTTTGTGTCTGCGTTTCAGTGCAGTGTTGTATCTGTGCTTTTTATTGGAAGAGAAAGGGCTGCTGTTGGAACTGCCAGTGGGTTTAAAGTGAGAATTGTCTTTCACTGAACATTGCTCTGTCATCGGTCGGAGGGACATGGATGTTTCAGAATCTCCACAGAGGCGTTCTGGTCCTCTTTGGTTCTGTCAGAATCCTCCCCACATCGTGAGCGGAGGGGGGTAGGGAACGGATATCGGGCACTCCACCACCTGGCTTGGCCCTTTCTGTCCTATTCCAGGATGTTTGTGAGAATTGTCTTTCACTGAACATTGCTCTGTAATCAGTCGGTGGGACATGGATGTTTCAGAATCTCCACAGAGGCGTTCTGGTCCTCTTTGGTTCTGTCAGAGTCCTCCCCACATCGTGAGCGGAGGGGGGTAGGGAACGGATATCGGGCACTCCACCACCTGGCTTGGCCCTTTCTGTCCTATTCCAGGATGTTTCTCCTGGAATGGGAAGGAGGAAGGGATGGAGGGAGAGTGGGAATGGGTGACCCAGCTGTTAGTGCTGGTGTAGGTGCAGGTGGGTTGTGAAGTGTCTGGAATGAGTCAGTCGACAGTTTAGAATCCATATAGTATTGTTAGTGTGGGGGGTATTGCGTAGGTGACAGAGAAATTGAGGAACGAAGTTACTGAATTCAATGGTGAGAGTGGTAGTGCCTGAGACTTATTTGGATTCAGAAGGTGAATCTTGTTCGGGGGTAGATGCCAGAACAAATATACAGTGCATGTGAGGGAGCAGAGAGTATCTGGTGACCCTTATGCTGACAGAGCGAGGAGGTTATTGTTGCTTGTCCTGTGTTGTGGTACATTTCTTCAGATCATCTCAGCGTCGACGTGAGCCTCCCCGAATGTCTTGTCCAAATCTACACTAATAACGACACAGACCTGTCCCTCAGCTTCCATAGAATCAGGTTAATTCGAGCTTGCTGATAGCAAGGAGAAGCAAATTGGTGTGTTATATATCGAAACCAAAATGGTACCAGAAATTCTAAGCATCATATGTTGGAAATTAGGTAGGCAAGTATTGTGGATACTTCAGTTTTATTGGATGGTCTCAAGTTACATCTAAACTGCATGAACGAAGTGATTGCTGAAGCTGTGTAAAATAACTTCTGTAAGTGTATATGAGGTGGTTGAAGATGATGTTGCGAAGCAAACTAGAGAACAGGTTATTTCGGAATTATGTTGTGTGGTCAGAAGGACGATTTACTAACTTCAGTCTGAAGCAGCATTTAAGGAATAGTGACATTAATAAGGTGCATTTTACGCGGTGTCTGCATACCATACTTGAACATTCTGGTCAAACACCATGGAAGACTGGAGGCTAGAGGGTTAAGTTCGCTTCACTGAATTGGGAAAGTGCAATATAACATTCAGTGGGAGACAAGCAATGGTTGTTAGAGTCATAGGGTCCGACAGCACGGTGACAGGCTCTTCGGCCCAAACTGGCCCATTCTGACAAAAATGTCTATCCACGCTAACCCCATTTCTCTGCTATTGCCGGTATCTTTCTAATCCTTTCCTGTCCGTGTATTTGTCCAAATGCTTTTTAAATGTTATGAATGTGCCAACCTCAACCTCTCCCGCTGGCACCTCATTCCATGTGCGTACTAGCCCCTGTGTGTAAAACAGTTGCTCCGCAGGTTCCCTTTTATTCTTTCCACTCTGACATTAAACTGATGCCCTCTAGTCTGTGATTTCCCAAACCTGGGGAAAAAAGATTGAGAGTATTCACTCTGTCCATCTTTCCCATGATTTTATACACTTCTACCAGATGACAGCACGGTGACAGGCCCTTCGGCCCAAACTGGCCCATTCTGACATAAATGTCTATCCACGCTAACCCCATTTCTCTGCTATTGCCGGTATCTTTCTAATCCATTCCTGTCCGTGTATTTGTCCAAATGCTTTTTAAATGTTATGAATGTGCCCACCTCAACCTCTCCCGCTGGCACCTCATTCCATGTGCGTACTAGCCCCTGTGTGTAAAACAGTTGCTCCCCAGGTTCCCTTTTATTCTTTCCTCTCTGACATTAAACTGATGCCCTCTAGTCTGTGATTTCCCAAACCTGGGGAAAAAAGATTGAGAGTATTCACTCTGTCCATCCTTCCCATGATTTTATACACTTCTACCAGATGCCTCCCTTAGTCTTATACACACAAAAGTTAAAACTCCTAGCTTGTCCAACCTCTCCATATAACTCAGACCATTGAGTCGTTTGCAAATTCCTTGTGAATTTCTTCTGCACTCTTTCCAGTTTAATAACACCCTTCCTATCAAAAAGTGAACAAAATTGAATATCACTTCCAGCGTAGCCTCACCAGCATCCTCTATAATTGCAACATAATTCCTTAATTTCAATAATCAGTGAAAGACACTGATTTCGGCCAGTGTACCAAATGCTTTCTTCACTGCCCTGTCTTCCTCTGAATCAACTTTCAGAGAACCATACACCTGAATTCCAAGGTCCCTCTGTTCCACTACACTCTTTCGGACCCAACCATTCATCATGAAACTCCAACCTTGATTTGACTTTCTAAAATGAAAAACTTACACTGATCTATATTAAAATCCATTTGCCATGTCTCTGCCCATTTCCCCAGCTGATCAAAATATTGCTGTAATTTCTGAAATGTCAGAGTCACTTCCTCACTCTCCATGATGCCGTCAATTTTAATGTCGTCTTCCAACTTACAATCACGCCTGTATATTTTAATCGAAATGATAGATACATGTGACATGTATTGGTCCCAGCACCAACGCCTGAGGCATTCCACTAGTCACAGGCTTCCAGTCTGACCCGAAATCTTCCAGTATTACTCTCTGCTTCCTACCATCAAAGCAATTTTGTATGGAATTTGCCAGCTCCCCCTCAATTCCATGAGATCTAACCTTCCAGAGCAGCGTACAACGTGGAACGTTATTGAAGGCCTCACTGGAATCCATCTAGACTTCGTATAGCACCCGGACCTCCTCAACTTTGCTGATCACTTCATCAAAGAATTCGAACAAAATTTGTGAGTCATGATCTCCCATGCACAAACTCCCATGCTGACTTTTATGAAGGGCTTTCGTCCAAAACATCGATTTGTCTGCTCCTCGGATGCTGCATGACCTACTCTGCTTTTCCAGCACCATTGTAATCTTACTCCGAATCACATCCAATCTTTCCAAATGCATGTATATCCAATCTCTCCGAATCTTCTGAGGTAACCCACCCACTAGATTTTAGGTTTGCTGGTCTTTAGTCCCCAGGTTTACATTTGTAGCCTTTCTTTAATATGGGCTCAGCATTCGCTACCCTCCAGTCGTCCAGGAGCTGTCTCGTTGGCCAGCGATGATGGAAACGAGCCAAGCAGGGCTCCCGCAATTTCTTCTCTACCCTCCTATCCTCCTGCGGTGTTCCTGAGTATAACTGGTCAGGACCAGGAGTTTTTAGAAATACTGCAAAGTCTGAAAAATATGTCTGTTTATTTCAGGTATAAACACCAAAGAGTGAGAAAGTGACTCAATGATGGTTTACATAACAAATTAGAAAATATATTCATCATAGGAAGTGACTTCAGAAGAATTCCAGATATTGTGGAAACCTGAGAATTCTCATAAATTAACGATCTAGGAAAGGAAGGCCATGAAACTGATAAGGAAATCAAACAGCGAATAAGCATGCTTACAAACAGGAACACAAAGACTGCATCAATGTACGATCTATATTTCAAAGGAAACAAACTAAAAGCAAGATCAAATGTGGAAATGTGTAATCGGGAGTGGAGAGGTTATTGTGGAGAACAGGGAAATGGCCAAGAAAATAACCAGTTACTTTGCATCAGTCTTCATGCAGGAAGATCCAGAAATACAAAGTGATCATATCAGCCTTCTGCAGCTAAAGACATAATGTCAATTCATATCAGTAACAAGGTAGTACTTGAACATGGACTTGAATTGAGCATTGCTAATTCTGACGAAACAGATGCACTTCCTATCAAAATGTCAGAAATAAATCACCAATAGAAGTATTAATTGCACTGTTAATGACTGTGTTTTATTTTCCTGTACATTCTGCAGAGACCGAAAGTCATTGCAGATAATTGGAAGTGAGCAAACGTGAGACAAACATTGTAGATGGATGGAAGGGATCCAAGCAACTACAAAGGGAAAAAGACATAGTTTGGAGAACTAACTTGACACCTCTAGGGAAACTGTTGGAATCTATTACAAAGGATGATTTTTTTGATATGTAGAAATTAACAGCAACAATGGAGAGAATCCGCATGCATTTCTGATCGAGAAATCATGCTTGATAAACTTCGGAATTGTTCGAAGTTATTCCTTACAGCACAGATAATGGGGAACCAGTAGAAGTGGCATACATTGGATTTTCGGAAGGGTTTCTATTAGATCTCAGTGAGTTCGTAAATGCAATGAATGTGAAGGGTATTTGAAGGAATATAGGTTTGTGGAAAGTTAAAGTTTGGTTCGCCTTCATTTAAGAGAGTCAAAACATCGATGTAGACATGTTGAAGCAGTTTCACAGCGTGCTGGTGGGACTGTACCTGGAATATTGTGTACAGTTTTGGTGACCGAATATCAGAAAGAATATACTGCCCACAGAGGAAGTGCAATAGAAATTCTCCAGATTAATACCTCAGATGGCGAGATTTCCTGATGAGGAAATTCAGCCTATGTTCGGAAGTGTTTCAAAGAATGAGAGGTGGGTCACAATGAAATTTAGAAAATTCGCAAAACATATGAAAAGTTGGAAATTAACAGAATCCTTCCCTTGCTGTCTATTCCACATTCAAGGCAAATAATGGCAGGATCTGGGGCAGGCCAGTTAAGATTGCAATAAGGAGGAAATTCTTCACTTGGAGGGTACTAATTAACGCAGGGGCATGGACACCTACTGGCAGGCAAGATTAGGAAGAATCTCCAGATAATCAACAAGTGTCTCCAGCGGAACAGAATAACTAGGGAGTAGTACGACCCATTACTGACTGGCCAAGTTGCATCCAAATCAACATTAGTGGTAGGAGACAGAGGGTGGTGATAAAAGGCTGTTTGTGTGATTGGAGGCTGGTGTCCAATGGTGTACCACAGGGATCAGTGCTGTGACTATTATGATTTCTGATTCGGAAGTGGTAGTGTTGGACTGGGATGGACAAAGCTAAAAATTGCATAACACCAGGTTATAGTCCAAAAGGTTTATTTGGCAGCACTAGCTTTCGAAGCGCTTCAACAAAGCACACAAACACCTGATGAAGAGGCAGCGCTTCAAAAGCTTGTGCCTCCGAATAAACCTGTTGGACTACAAGCTTTTTTTTTATTTTATACCTTATCATAAATGATGCAGCTATAAATATGGACGATGGGTGGTGGGTGTCATAAGTAAGTTTGTGTTTGATACGAAGATTGGCCGGGTTTTTGGCAGTGAGGAGGAAGGCCTTATGTTTCATGAATATACAGATGGAATGGTCAGATGGGTGGATCAATGGCAGATGGGATTTCACCCTGATAAATATGAGGTGATGAACTTTGCAAGAAGAAAACAGACAGAGGAGGACTCAATGAATGACAGCACACCAGGAATCTCAGAGGGTGCTTCTCCACACATCCCTGAATGTGACTGGACAGGTTATTACACAATATGGGAAAGCGTAGGGGAGCGTAAACACAGCCTTTATACATTGAAGCATAGATTATAAGAGCTTTGCGGAACTTTGGTTAGGCCAGGATGGAATACTGTGTGTATTTATGGTCGCCACATTACAGGAAGGATGTGATTGTACTGGAGGGGGTGCAAAGGAGATTCACCACGATGTTCCCTGGGATGGAGTGTATCAGCTGTGGAGAGAGGCTGGATAAGTTCGGATTGTTTACTTTGGAGCCGTGAATCAGAAGGATAAGATTCCGAGGGACACGGACAGGGTGAATAGACAGCAGCTATTCCTTTTAGTCAAAGGGTCACACTTTTAAAATGAAGGGTTTGAGGTTTAATGAGGATTTGAAGATTGTCTTTCACCCAGAGTGCGTTTGGGTCTGGAATACACTTCTTGAGAGGAGGGTTGTCATGGTAACCTCAAAACCATCAGAAAATACATGGTTGTGCACTTGAAATACCATAAGATTGACAACTACAGATCTTGTGTCGGAAAGTGGGCCTAATATAGACCGTGCTGTATTTCTGATGGTACAGAAACTGTGCTTCTGCTATTGTATAGATGTGAGAGGTCAATCATTGAGTCGCTTAAGATAGGAATTGATGGGTTTCTGAAGAATATCTTATCAAAGTATATAAGAGTAAACTTGTGATATCTTCTGAAAATATGTCAATGACAAAATTAAGAGAAAAAGGTGCAGCTTTCTTACAGTCTGATACCAGATAATTGAGGACAGGGAAATAGCAGAACTATGGAGCAAATACTTCGGTTACGCCTTCACAGAAGCAAAAAACAAGAACACTTCCTAGAAATACTCGGGAACTTTAGTCTGGTGAGAAAAACGGAATAGCAACTAAACTAGCAACTAAACAGTTTTAGAGAAAAATATTGGACTGAAATTAATGGGCAGAGACAAAGTCAACAGAGATTTATGAAATGGGAATCATATTTGAGAAAGTGGCTTTTAGCAAAATTCGGGAGATGGTATCAATGCAATACGATTGGAATCTCAGAAAGATTTTTGATAAAGCCCCAAGCCTTTTGTGCAAATTCGAATCCCGTGGGACTGCGGGAAACATATGGTCATGGTTTGAGAATGGGAGAGCTGGCAGAAAACAGTGAGTAAGATTAAAACCATGTTTTTTTTTTAATGTAAGGCTTAGAAGATATAACAAGGTTCGAGATTTGGCATCCAGCTATTTACAATACACATCAGATCTTTGGTTGAGGGGCTCAAAAGCAATATTTCCAAATCTGCTGACAGTACTAAACAATGTCAGCTTGGGAGTGGATGAGGAGGATGTAAAAAGCTCCAAGGTGATTTAGACAAGTGGAGAGACTGGGCAAATACGTGGTAGATGGAGAGCAATAGGAGAGATGAGATGTTGTGTACTTTGATCGGAACAGTAGAATGGCAGCCTATCATTTGAAAAGGGAGTGGTTTAAAAATGTCGGTCACTAAATGAACTTAAGCTGCATTTTTGTTTTATTTCCGTGCACCCCACCGAGACCATGTAGGGCAGTGAGTTCTAAAGCCAGAAGTCACTACCGGGAATGGCATTGGCACGCTGACCAGTGTATATAGACCCAGCAAGTCGGGAGCTGTAACATTGAAAATAATCATAACCTCCCTGTACACCAGTCACTGAAAGCAATATTGCAGGAACAGAAAGCAGGTAGGTCAATAAATATTTGATTCACCTTCATTTCAGGGGGATTTGAATACAGGAGTAAGAGTAATGGGCCTTAATGGGAGCCCATCCCAAACATTGTGCAGTATTGTGTGCAGTTTTGGTCTCCTTGCCTTGTAAAGGACAAACCTGACATTGAGGGAGAGCAGTGAAGGATGACCTGATTCACCTTCATTTCAGGGGGATTTGAATACAGGAGTAAGAGTAATTTACTGAAGCTGTACAGGGCCTTAATGGGACCCCATCCCAAACATTGTGCAGTATTGTGTGCAGTTTTGGTCTCCTTGCCTTGTAAAAGACAAACCTGACATTGAGGGAGAGCAGTGAAGGATGACCAGACTGATCTCTGGGATGACAGGCTTGTTTTGGGAGCAGAGTTTGGAGTGACTGGGCCTGGATTTCATGGGGATTAGGAAAATGAGTGGAGATCTCATTGACATTTATCGAACTCTGACAGTGTGAGAAAGATTGGAAGCAAGGATGATAGTTCACTTTACAGAAAACGGTTCACGAATCGCATTGCAGTCAAATCGTACTTAATAAACAAGCATTATCAGAGAACTGCCTATATATTGAATAGAGGAGAAAACTTGATGCGCCGAAAGCACTAGATCAGTTCTCGTTTTATATTTCACAATGTTTCAACATATTTTGGGATATGAACATTGTATGAGGAAAACTGCATTGAGGAGATATTCGGTCATGAACGAGCATGCGGAAAGCTTAATGTATTGAATGAACTCCTCCTTTCCCGATGTTTGTGTGCAGTCTGTGGGAAATCTGTGTAAATATTGTCACAAGCTCTGAGGTGTTAGGAAGGAGGCTTCTACAGGGTCGACAGGACTGTGTTTCCCATTCCCTTTTCTGATAACGAGCCTGATGCCAGGTGTTCTGTCCGGTTTTATCCTTTAAGACCCCAGAGCAGTTTGATTCAATTGAGTGTCTTACTTGGCTGATTCAGAGACCATTGAAGAGTTTATCACATGTCTGTGCGTCTGGAGTCACTTTTAGGCCAGACCAGGAAAGCACGGGGTATTCACTTCCTGAAAGTACATTGGGGAATGAGATCGATGTTCACAATCAATATTGGACACAATATCACTGTTACTGACACCAGATTTTAGGGCTCGATATTTTATTAATTAATTCTAACTTCCACAAAACTGCCAGAGCATTATCCTGGTCTGGATTAGTAATCCAACGATATTTCTGCAACAGCACCATCTCCACATTGGGGACCTATCGGAAACCACACTGACCTGATTATTTCGGTGCTACTTGACAGCTCTGTCAAAAAGAATTCCCACCAATTTGACTGTCGTGATGGTACTTCGAGGTGGCAATTGGGCAGATTGTAATTATTCTCCTCTTCGGGGACTGGACATAGCTGAGTAATTTTTCTGCATTGCCAGGCAGCTGTCAGAGTTGGAGCTGGAATGTAGCAGCTTCCCCAGGGACACAGCTCTTTTTGCAGCACAAGTCTTCAGTCTTATTGCAGGAATGGGGTCAGTTCCCACTGCCTTTGTCGTATCTACTGTGTTGAGTTGTTTTTCATGTCACGTGCAGCAAATCGAATTGCTTGAAGACTGGCATCTGTGAGTCTGTGGGCATCATGATGAGTGTGAGGTAGATCATCCACTCAACACCTCTGGCTGAGGATAATGCAGACACCATATCCCTGACTTTTTTTTCACTGACGTACAGAGTTGTTCCGATATTTAGGATGAGGATATTTCTGTAGTCCTCTCCTCCAGTAAATTGTTTAATAGTCCATCGATATTTATGCTTGTATTTAGCAGGACGACAGAGCTTAGATCCGATCTGTTCGTCTTAGTATCATTTCCCCCTCTCCATCAGAAGTTCATTCTGCTGGGTGTTTGGAATGCAACGAGTCAAGTGTGGTAGCTTTGATGGCTTGTCAACAGGTTTAGGTGCACGTAATTCCGACATTGGCATCAGCCCTTGTAAATATATGTCTTCGTCCACACGGCATTCAGAAGCCTTTGATGATGTATTTGTTTCACGCGCAAGAGGAGGTTACGTGGTGCTCTGTTTCGCGGGCAGAAGGAGGCCACATGGGGTTAGACATCCGGGAATGCGAGGGGGTGGAGAGTGGAGTCTGATTAACAGCCAATAAGAAGACAAGCCTACCTCAGTGATTGCATGACATTCTGTACTGTATAAAAAACTGGGTCAGGGACAGGAATGCGGCGGACTTCATGAACTGTCACACTTTGCTGTTTGTCAGGGACAGGAAGACCTAGACCCAGAGCTCTGTATACTTTATCCACTTATTGCTAAAATAAACTAAGAGTTTGAGACCGAATATCTTCTCATATTGCTTCATTGAAAGAACATGCAGGACTCGGCTCACACATAAAGGAAAGTAAGCTGGTAGATTGAGCCAAAGTCCAACAATTTGGTGACCCCGACGTGATGAAGACGGAGACGTGACGGAAAAGAGAGAAAAATAGAAACAACGGACAACTGACGTCTGATGACAACAACAAGCGGCGCCGCATAAAAAGGTGAGCAGGCACCTGTTTATATCGAAGTTCTGCAATTGGAGATACTAAATTGATTGTTGTCATTATACTGCAAGTGTCCTAGTAATAGTAAGTGGATAAAATATTGATATAATACGTACGGGTTTAAAGTCCCGTGGGGTTAGAATCCCCATAAAAGCAACAAAGTCTAATACGTACAGGTTTGAAGTCCCGTGGGGTTAGAGTCCCCATAAAAGCAACAAGGTATGTATGGGTTTAAAGTCCCATGCGGGTAGAGTTCCCATAAAAGCAACAAAGTGTAATACGTACAGGTTTAAAGTCCGGTGGGGTTAGAGTCCCCATAAATGCAACAAGGTACCTCAGTGTGAGGAGTTTTAAAGTCCATTGAGCAGGACCTCATAAAAGCAACGCTCACAAATTTTGGTTTATGATTGATGTGTTGTAAGTTTTAAAATTATATTGTGGAATGTACGGAGGGTGGCAGAAAAGCCAGTAGTGTCTTGAAGACAAAGACGGTGGTGTCTCAGCTAGAGAGAGTCGGCAGTGGAAACGTAATGGTGATAACGAAACTGATGATAATTCTCACTGAAAGGGTCATTTGCTCGGATGTACTCCATACAAACTGACTGGCCACCGGATTTGTCTCTGATTGGGTTGTTTGCTCGGTTATATTACATCCAAACCAACTGACGAATGAACGGGAGGATTAAAAACAAAAAAAATCATATACAATGGAAGGGGAATTTGATAAAGAGTGTGAAGAATACGGGGCATGTTCTTCCGACTTAATGTTGCCCGTAAAACATCAGTGGGGTAAAACCAGAAGTCAGTTAGTCAGTGGGTTTGCAAAGAACAAACAAAAAACAATGATGGAGAAATATGACAAGGTTTGGGAAGAATTACAAAAACAGGGCAAAGTCCCTAAAGATGCGGAGAGGAAGAAATTGTCGCCATTTTTAGGAAAAGCAGAAGAGCAAGCTAAACTAGAAGTAGAAGAGCACATGAAGGGAAAGAAAGGGTCAATATTAGTTCGAAGAAAGTGGACAAAAGAGGGCGAGGAGAAAGAAGAGAGGAGGATTCATCTGCACACCATGACGTTACCCTGTGTAGCGGTAGACACATTACAAAAGAGAGTAGGTGTTACCTCTAAAACAGAACTGGCAAAGGAGACAGAAAAGGCAGGGCCATTCGTGCCATTATATCCTAAATTGCCTGGGGTGCAACAACTCCCCCCTTTTCCTGTAATACAAATGCCAATCATGAATGTTCAAGATGGGGTGTTAGATGTGCAAGAAGTAGGAACAAGAGAGTACAACGTAGCAAAAGAGAGACTGGCGGAAGCAGTAGAAGAAAGCATCAGAAAAGTAGAAAAACTAAGACTAGAAGCCGAACAGTTAAAGAAGCGGAGGAAGCAAGCAAGGTGATAATAACGCACAGCAGAAATAAAGAACAGCCGAAACGGGGGAGACATTCATCAGTGCAAGAACCAGATGCTCACTCGACACCGTATAGTGCTGAGAGTGAAAAGAGGGGAAGATTACATGATTCAGGTCAGTTACTAGATGACGGGTTCTTAGTCAGAAGAAGGAGAGAGTTGAGGGAAGAAAGAGATAGAGAGAAATTGGATGAGGAGGCGTCTCAAAATAGTACGGAAATTGAGGACGAAGAATCCCTGATAGATGATGACCCACACACCTACCCCGTCACTTTCACAGGTTCGCTCACAATGCACACGGAACATGGCCTTCCACTGAAGTCCCTACCTGAACCAAGTTATAACCTGCGTCAAAGAGACACATTGCGACAACCCACAAAGTATCAGCACCACCAAATGCCATTAATTTACAGAGACTCTTATATGGGGGATGTTTATCAGCCCTTCACATTTACTGACATGAACTACATCCTGGATAAAATGCCCCCACCCATTGAGGGAGGTGGGCGTTGGATGACTAATATTTGCCAATACACACTAGGCCACAAGTTAGCTATGGGCGACTGGAGAGCATTATTGGGCAAGCAATTGAGTATGTGGGAAATACAGCAGATTGAAGCTTCTGTGGGGACCATCTTAAGACTTGATTCAGACCCGTTCACGCAGCATGCCACCTGTGTGGGAAGGGCAATGAGGGATATATTTCTGATTCCACCGGGAGCGATGCACTCACTCACCTTTACAATGAAGGAGGGTGAGGTTATGCCTGCCTTTTTGGCCAGATGTAAGGGGGCGTGGACAGATACTGCGGGGCGCCATCCAGGGTCGGGTCAGCGACAGACTACGTTATTTATAAATGCCGTTATGGCAGGGATGCCTAAGGAAGTAAAAGAGGCAATGGAGAGTAATCACGAAATCCCAGGTTGTTCTACACAACAGTGGGAAAAACACTTGACACACCACATGAAGCGCAACAGGACAAAACAGGATGAAGATAAACAGAGCAACGAGTCAGCTCAAGTGCAGTTGCTGAAGTTACTGCTCGATGAGGCTAGAAGGAAGGCTAATGATACAAAGAAGGCCTCCCAAAATACGACTAATCAGATGGTTCAGCAGCCGTTGCCACAAAACAACCTCCCGAGTCTAGACCCAACACCTGATTGGATGCCACACCACCCCCACTATGTGAGCAAGCCTATAGGCGTAGCAGGAGGAATGCGTAGTAGAGGATGGGGCCGCGGAGGACTCAGAGGTCAGCCACCCAACACCTGTTTTGAATGTGGCCAACCCGGGCATAGGAGAAGACATTGTCCCATGCTGTGGGGACCCCAGGGAGGCCAGGGATCGATCCGCTCAAGTCAGCCTCCTTCTCAACAGGCTGTTCAGCCTTATCAAGCCCCAAATGCAGCCGCAGCCCCGGTGCAAGGTCAGTAACCCAAAACTATGCCGGAAGGGCAGGGGTGCGAATATTGACGGGGCCCGAGGACTCAGGGACATACGGGTTGGCAGACCCCTACATGCAAATGAGGGTAATGGATAAGAATCTGTCTTTTTTGGTTGACACGAGTCCAAGATTTTCTACCATCACTTGTGACATACTTTGGTCAAACATGACATCCTCCAGAGTCCAGTTAGTAGGGTTCTCGGGTAAACCAGAAAATCTGCCTTTGACATCGCCACTGATCCAATCAGTGGCCGGACAGACCTTCCGTCACCGGTATATTCCATCACCTGCATGCCCTGTCAATCTGATGGGCCGCGACTTGCTGGTGAGATGCGGGGCCTCGGTTCTGTGCGGACCAGACGGACCGGTAGTGACCTTTCCCAATGTCTATTCTGTCAAATGTTCCATGACAATGATTCACTCTGGATCCCAAATGATGCTATCAGCGGACACACCACTAACGGCAGAAGGGCAGTGGGCAGATATATACTGGGGACTCCTAGAACCCGAAAGCAGGCAGAACAACGGCATACAGTCTTTATACAACCAATGGCGACCCTGGGTTCAGATGCTGCATCCCTATGCTCCTCCTGCAGATCCCCTCCATGTTTCCCTATATTATGATACAGATGACAACGAAATCTATCAGCATGCATTCTATCAGCACCTGGAAGGAACTCAAAGAGATATTTCCTCCAGTTGCATTCTGCTAGGGAAAGAAGGTGTGGTGGGTGTTGTTGACCTAACTGCAGAACAGTTGGAATGGTATGAGATGTCTGAAGAAGCTATACCTCATGTCACATTGGCCGTGCATGCTGAATATCAGGCCAAGGATCTGGGGCCTATGTCCAAACGCTTGATGGCGCTAACTGATTGGATTTGGACTCAGCTACCCGGTTTACAATATTCACCATCAGAGGAAGCTTATAGAATTATGTACAGGACAACTGACAAGGTACTGCTGGAACATAGGCAGATTGTAAAGTTTTACGGCAGGGAAAAAACAGACCATCCACAGGCTGCAGCGATGCTTGACACTCTACCAGATACCTTGTGGTCAGCAGGTTCAACGGACGTTGCTCACTGCAAACACGTCACAACAATGACATTCAATTTAATAGACCACACTCCGATTTGGCGGAGACAATACTCACACAAACCAAAGGCTGAAGCCGGCATTGCCGACACAATTGAAGGATTGTTAGCAGCAGGGGTGTTAGAACTCTCCCGGTCACCCTGGAACACTCCTATCTTACCTGCAGAGAAGCAGAATACAGGTAAATATAGGATGGCGCATGATCTTAGACGGATCAATAGTATTGTCTCTACTCCAACAGTTCCAGTTCCAAACCCATACACTGCGCTGTCTGTGCTGACCCCTGACCATAAGTGGTTCTCGTGCATTGATCTGGCCAATGCGTTCTTCTGTTTGCCTCTAGCTGATCATTCGAGGGACATTTTCTCGTTTACCTACAAAGGCCAACAACTACGTTATACAAGGGTCCCTCAAGGGTTCATTTTGTAGCCAGGGGTGTTTAATCAGGTACTGAAACAGCACCTGAAGCACCTGACACTCCCAAAGGGGGTGGCATTGATCCAGTATGTGGATGACATTCTTCTGGTGGCACCCGACCATGTTTCTTGTCTGGCAGCCACAAAGTCGTTGCTGATTCACCTGTATAACGTCAGTTTTAAAGTCTCAAGGGCTAAATTGCAATATTGCAGACAAACGGTGTCTTTTCTGGGTAGAGTTATTTCCGCTAAAGGAACAGATGTGTCTCCATCCCACAGATCCTTCATTCTGCATCATACCAAACTAGTCACTGTAAAAGACGTGCTCTCATTTCTTGCGTTGGTAGGATACAGTAGACAATTCGTTGCATCATATGGGGAGCTCACTTTCCCTCTAAGGGCCATGGTAAATGAGCAAGGCATGATAAATTTGTCGGCCCATTTGCAGTGGACCACGGTGGCAGACGAATGTTTCATATCTCACAAACAGGCCCTAACGCGGGTTGCTGATTTAGCGGTCCCGGATTACAAATAGCCATTTTTCCTCGATATTTCTGAAAAATTACACACAATAAATGGTGTTCTTTTTCAGAAAAAAGGGAGAGGCAGGCAGGTGCTAATGTATATAAGTGTTATCAATAGAGGACAGACACACTCCATGTACAAGACATGCAGCAATGGTGGCAAACATTCTCCAAAAGGTAGCACATAGAGTCATGGGCCATTCACTAACGATACTGACGACACACAGTATAGTGGCCTATGTGAACTCGACAGCCTTCACAATGACGTCACTGCGGCAAACCAGGGTTCGAGAAAATCCTGAATGCACCACATATAACTATCACACACGAAGGAATCAACATGGCTGACAACATGGGAGAAGGAGAACCACACATGTGCGAGGAAAGGGTACAGAGAGACGTTAACGTTAGGGCAGACTTACGGGCAAAACCACTAGTAGACCCAGAAGAAGTGTTGTTCACAGATGGTTGCTGTTACAGACATCCAACTGAAGGACTTAAAGCAGGCTATGCAGTGGTGCGACAGACAAGTGAGGGATTTGAGGAAGTGTTGACAGGAAAAGTGACAGGCAAAGAATCAGCCCTGTTGGCTGAACGACAGGCAATGATTGCTGCTTTAGAATGGTCACAGGGAAAAAGAGTGAACATCTACACCGACTCTGCATATGTGGCCAGGGCTATACAGGTAGAACTCAGTCAATGGATCAGAGCAGGATTCTTAACAGCTGCAAAAAAAAAAACAATTAAACATGAAAAAGATGTGAAAAGATTAGCGGAGGCCCTCATGAAAACTGCAGAAGTGGCAGTGGTCAAGTGTAGAGGACATAACAAAACTGATACAACAGTAGGTAAGGGCAATCAGGAAGCAGACTTAGCAGCAAACAAAGCAGCAGGATATGCACCCCAGTACATAATGATGCAAACAGAGAGAACATTGATGAAAATGTGTTAATCAAAGAGCAGCAGAAAGCTTCTCCTCATGAACTGACAGTTTGAAAAGAGAGAGGGGGCACAGAGTCAGAAGGGATTTGGAGGTCACCGGACGGTAGACCAGACCTACCCCCAGGTTTGATAGCTTCCATGCTCCAGGAAGCTCATGGGTTGACACATTATGGAAAAACACAGATGCAGAGGTACCTGACACATTGGTGACATCCGTTCTTGCCTGCAACGATTGAAAATTATATTAGGGAATGTAGAACGTGTACAGAAAACAATGTGAGACCAGCAGTGAAACCACACGAGGGCAAATTCCCTCTCCCAAGAATGTCAATTCAGGAAATAGTGATCGACTACACTGACATGATAGAGAGAGTCAAAGGATACCGGTACCTTTTGGTAGCAGTGCATGCATACACTGATTGGCCAGAAGCGATACCTGCAAAAAAGGAAGACGCAACAACAGTGATCAAATTCTGGATAAACCAATACATTCCAATGCATGGGTTTCCAAGGAGAGTCAGGTCAGATAATGGTACACATTTCAAGAACAAAGACCTGCAAGAAGTTGAAGCAGCTTTAGAACTGAAAAATGCGTTTGGAACAGTGTATCATCCTCAGTCACAGGGAAAAGTTTAAAGATTGAATCAGTCCATAAAAGGGAAAATAGAAAAAGTATGTGCCCAAACAAAGTTAAGTTGGGTGGAGGCCCGACCCTTAGATTTACTGTCCATTAGAAGTTCAGTAAGCTCCATCAGAGGATTTACCCCGTACGAGCTTACAACAGGGCAGCAGTTCCCAGGACCGGGAGCCGGATTACAGACCTTAGAGGGAGGGGAAGCCTCCCTAAGCTACAAACCTTACTATGACCAACTAACAGCTTTGGTGTCAGCTTTCTCCAAACAGGTTGGATCCGAAAAGGGGGCTTTACTGAGCCAGCCGCCATCAACCATGGATTGGGTCCTGTTGAAAGTGATGAAACGGAAATGGTCGGAGCCACGGTAGACAGGACCGTATGAGGTTGTGGAAAGGAAATCTCATGCGGTCAGACGACAGGGGAAAGGCGAAAGCTGGTACCAATGGAGCCAGTGTGCAGCGACGGAACCGCCAATGAGAACTCCAGAAAAAATAATAACAGAAAAAGATTAAAAGGGTTTTACACTTTTGCCTCTTGCAGGAAGAGGATTCTGAAAACAGGGGGAGAGATTCTCCAGGTCTCTAAGGAAGGGCTTTTCTGGAGAGCAGAAGTGAACACGGAATTGGAACATAAAAATAATTTGTTTAAAATATATAGGCAGATTGTGTACCGGATATAATGTTTATCTTTGTAAGAAGCCCACATTACCCTCACCTGTGGGAGTTGGGAGTTTTTGCTATTCTTTTATGTATAAGTGTTATGTTGCTGTTAATAGGGGTATTAACCACGAGGGACAAACACACAGACGAGGGAGAAAGTCCCAGGCGCAAAAGAGCAATAGGGCAAGGGTGGACAAATGTTTAAGGGAGGCGGGGAGCCAGGTACACATCAGACATGATAAAAGCCATGGTATAACATACCAGTTTGACTTATGCAAAGTAATGCACTGTGGCCACAATCCAGGAAGCTGGAGAGGGTATGATATATACCTTTCCGTGCATACCAATTACTATAGATTGTGCCCGACGTTGGATCATGTATTAACATGGACTGGGGTAAGATTGACGCCCAAGAAGTCGCAATCCTCGGATAATAGATGGAAGGCTCGAGACCATGTGAGCCTCACTAGGGGGCAACTTGATCATTCCTCAGAGATGAAAAATCTACTTTTGTTAACCCTGACAGGATTCACCATTAGCCCTGGTCCCGAAGAAGTACGGAAGCAGTGCGAAATCCATGATAACAGCTTTTACTTTGTAATAGGTGAAGATCAATCAGAAAAGGATACCATGGGACTAGTGCAGGTAACCTATCCACCAGACAAAAACCGGAAACACAACAAGCTTGGAGTTAGAACAAAGTTCAGGAGTTGTGGTGATATATTCCAATAACATTAAGAGAGATGACATTATTAGACTAGCTACCGGATATAGTGATAGGAACACGTGGCTGGACTGGATGACAGCTACCGCAACCTCAATGAATTTGAGTAATTGCGTCGCGTGTTCCTTGGCTCGGCCAACCCTATTTACTACCCCAGCCCCATTGTTCCCTAATGTAGACCCAGCAGGATTTCACTGCATGATGGCCCTCACCATGCAGGCGGACCCTCCTGACCCTTAAGTGTTATTTTCCCGCCTGTAATGAATTCCACGTTACCTCCAGTGTTTAGCCAAAGGGTCAACGATTACACTTGTTTCACTCGGAGATCTAATACAATCTTGGGAGACATCCCCGCTGACTGGTGTCAGGACACGATTGATGTTACCGCCTGGCAGAATGCTAGCTCAATGTTTTGGGATAAAGTTGATCTTTTTTGGTACTGTGGAGATAGAACACTACATGTTAGTCTACCTCCAGATTGGTCTGGAACTTGGGCAATGGTCCGGCTAGGGGTACCGTTATTCCTCTGAGGAGAACGACAAAAGGGAATAAATCTGCTTGTACGAACACGTAGGGATTTATTTGATGTCATTTCTCGATCAACCACTTACATAGATACAATAGATGTTCCCCGTGGCATACCTGATGAATATAAATTGGTTGACCAGATCGCAGCAGGATTTGAAAATCTTCCACTTATCGGTGCTCTGTTCCCAGTCACGCCGAATAGAAACGTTGACAGAATTAATTATGTACATTACAATGTACTCAGGCTAGCTAATAGAACTAGAGATGCGGTGACGGGACTCTCTGAATAATTGGCAGCGACCTCATTGATGACAGTATAAAATAGAATGGCCTTAGATATGTTGCTAGCAGAAAAGGGGGGAGTGTGCTCTATGTTAGGAGATCAATATTGTACGTTCATCCCCAACAATACGGCACTTGATGGTTCAGTCACCAGAACCTTGGAAGGATTAAGAATCTTGTCTGAAGAAATGCATGAACATTTGGGTATTCACAACCCTCTTGGAGGACTGTTCGACTCGTGGTTTGGGAAATGGAAAGGATTAATTGTGTCTGTATTTCTGTCCCTCGTGGGTATGATCATTGTCTTAGTGTTGTGTGGATGTTGTTGTATCCCCTGCATTAGATCTTTGTTGAACCGGGTAATCATTACAGCTATTGAAGGGAAGGCTCCTCCGCCCTACCAGATGTCACAGTTGGAGATGGAAACCATGGCTCTGGCAAGAAAGGACGACTATGCATCGGAGACCGACAATGATGTAAAAAATTGGTTTGTTGGTCTCATTTTCATGAGACCAAAACGGGGACTTGTAAATATATGCCTTACTTGTAAATATATGGTTGGCTGCCACTGTAAATAAACTCGACACTCGGAAGCCTTTGGGGATGCTCCGTTATGCGCGCGGCAGAACAAGGTCACGTGGTGCTTCGCTTCGTTCCAAAACAAGGTCACGTGATGCACTGTTTCACGCACCGGAGGCGTGCAGGGAGGTCACGTGAGGCACTGTTTCACGCGCCGGAGGCGTGCAAGGAGGTCACGTGGTCCTCCGTTTCGCGGGCAAAACATGGTCACGTGATCCTCCGTTGCAAAACAAGGTCACGTGGTCCTTCGCTTCGCGGGCAAAGCGGGGTCACGTGGTACTCAGTTTCGCGCGCGGGAAAGCAAGGAGGCGAAGAATGGAGTCTGTTCAACAACCAATCAGAAGATAATCCCACCTCAGTGATTGCATGATGTTTTTTATTATTTAAAAAGACTGGGACAGGGACATGTGTTTGTATTTTTTTTCTGAACTGACACACTGTATAGTTTGTCAGGGACAGAAAGGTCTAGACCCAGAGCTCTGTATGCTTTATCCACTTACTGCTAAAATAAACTTAAAGTGTGGGACCGAATATCTTCTCCTATTGCTTCATTTAAAGAACACGCAGGAC